>NC_057805.1:21389028-21535608 GCF_018294505.1 Triticum aestivum
GCCGCCGTTCGCCGCCCCCTCGCCGCACCCTCACCGCCCCGAGCACCCCCGAAGCCCCGCCGCCCTCGCCGCCCCTCGCCGGACCCCGCCCCCGACGAGGTATACCTCGCCGTTTGTCGGTTTTGTTAAAAAAACCCTAGATCGGTTTTTTTCGGTTTTGTTATTTTGTGAGCGTTCACCGACACGTTCGTTTTAGCGAACGCGTTCGTCGGATTTTCTCTGTTAACGAACGTCCGTTCTTTAATCGTTCGTCCGTTTTTCTTTTTCGTCGGATTTTTCCGCGATTATCTCAGAATTCGATTTCTGATCGAATCTTCGTTTCTGTTTAACTTTTTGCTCGTTTATCAGAATCAGGCGATTCAAGCGCCTAGAGTTTTGTCTCGAAATTCTCTTTCCATTTAACCTACTCAAACAAGTTTTTGCTACTGTAAAATTTGACCTAGATCCAGATTAGTAAACGAAGCTTGTTTCTTTCGCAGTTTGACTTTCGTTGCTTCGTTCGAGTTGATTCTTTTTGCAAACCGGAGTTCTTAAGTTGAACTTTTTGGTTGGATCTTTCATTCGAGTTTTACCTGTGCATTAGATGAGTACTGATTGTCTGCTTATTTGTTTGCGATAGAGTACCCGGAGTGTGCCGCTTGTTACTTCGAATCGCTAGGTTTCGCGGATCATCAGCAAGGCAAGAAACACTTTGATCATATTTTCCATACCCAGTTTTATTGCATTAGATCTATTCCTCAAACAATTGCATGGTTAGGATCTAATTAAATTGTGGGAATTGGGAAGTAGTTGAGGTAGTACCTATTACCTGTTCTCTTATCAAACCCTTGGGAGTTACTTCTACGTTGCTATTATATTGCCATGCTATGCTTGTAGACGTGGATTGGGTTTGAGAGTTATTCATGACAGATGTGAGATTGTTAATAATGGTTTACCTAAGGTGGCAACTAAAACTCACATCTGGGTGGATTGAGGCACCTGGAGAATCCAGTGTTGTCTGTTTGTATAAGGACCGCCACCCAGGCTCAAAGGGATCATAAGATTATTCATGCTAGAAACTTCCGTGTGCAGCCACAAGCTATTATGGGCTCTAGCATAGTTGAGTAGGTTACATGATCTCTTGGAGAGGTGGGCTAGCAGATGTAGGGGAAAGTAGGTGTACCGGTCCACCCGGAGTAAAGAGTGATTGTTCCTGAAAGACTGTGTCTCGGTCATCCGTTTCTCAAACATCATGCAGTGCGAGAATCAAGCGGAGGCGATCGAGTCTTGTGGGGAAAAGTGCGCAAACCTCTGCAGACTGTACAAACTAATCATGGTTAGCCGTGTCCCCGGTTATGGACGACTTGAGTATCTAGTACCTGGATTATCATTTGAATCTCATCACCATGTTACTTTTAATTAATTTTGTTGGGTTAATGATGACCTTTAATTGGGATTGAGATGCTGTCAACCATCTCAATGTTTCACAACCACCATGATAGTTAAATAAAATATATTCCTTTGAAGTAGGGAAAAATTGGCTTTTCGCAAAAACTTTAACCATGGGGCTTTCCACCAGCCATATATGCATGTAGTATAGCCTTATTATTGTTCATTATTCTCTATGTGTTACATTGCCAGCATATTCTATGTGCTGACCCGTTTTCGGGCTGCAACGTTTCATGTTGCAGACTTTTCAGACGACGAGTAAGGTGCCTTAGGTCGTGGTCTTATACTCAGTGATGCCGCTGGAGTTGATGGACTCACTTATCTTCCAAGTCTTCCGCTGTTATCGTTTTAGATGGCCTTAAGCCATATTTATCATACTTAATCTCTTTGGAGATATTCGATGTAATAAGTGTGTGATTGCTACTCTGTTATAAATCCTCCATTTGTACTGTGCGTGTCAGCATTACTGATCCAGGGATGACACTGATGCACAGCAGCACAGACCATTTGAGGTCTGGTCGCTACACAATATGAACATCCAGGTTCCGCTATTGGTTATTGACCGGAAACGTGTCTCGGTCATGTCTACATAGTTCTCGAACCCATAGGGTCCACACGCTTAACGTTCGGTGACGATCGGTATTTTGAGTTTATGTGTTTTGATGTACCGAACATAGTTCGGAGTCCCGGATGAGATCGGGGACATGACGAGGAGTCTCGAAATGGTCGAGACGTAAAGATCGATATATTGGAAGGCTATATTCGGACGTCGGAAAGGTTCCGAGTGATTCTGGTATTTTTCGGAGTACCGGAGAGTTACGAAAATTCGTATTGGGCCTTAATGGGCCATACAGGAAAGGAGAGAAAGGCCTCAAGGTTGGCCGCGCCCCTTCCCCATGGACTGGTCCGAATAGGACTAGGGAAGGGGGCCGCCCCCTTCCTTCCTTTTCCTTCTCCCTTCCCCTTTTCCTATTCCATGTGGGAGGTGGAATCCTACTAGGACTAGGGAGTCCTAGTAGGACTCCACACTTTGGGCGCGCCCTATGAGGGCCGGCCTCCTCCTCCCTCCATCCTTTATATACGTGGCCAGGGGCACCCCATAGATACACAAGTTGATCATTGATCTCTTAGTCGTGTGCGGTGCCCCCCTCCACCATAATCCACCTCGGTCATATCGTTGCAGTGCTTAGGCGAATCCCTATGCCGGTAGCTTCATCATCACTGTCATCACACCGTCGTGCTGACGAAGCTCTCCCTCGACACTCTGCTGGATCGTGAGTTCGTGGGACGTCACCGAGCCGAACGTGTGCAGATCACAAAGGTGCCGTACTTTCGGTACTAGGATCGGTTGATCGTGAAGACGTACGACTACATCAACCGCGTTGTCATAACGCTTCCGCTTACGGTCTACGAGGGTACGTGGACAACACTCTCTCCCTCTCGTTGCTATGCATCACCATGATCTTGCGTATGCGTAGGATTTTTTTAAAATTACTATGTTCCCCAACAGTGGCATCCGAGTCAGGTTTATGTGAAGATGTTATATGCACGAGTAGAACACAAGTGAGTTGTGGGCGATAATAGTCATACTGCTTACCAGCATGTCATACTTTGATTCGGCGGTATTGTTGGATGAAGCGGCCCGGAGCGACATTATGCATACGCTTCCGTGAGACTGGTTCTACCGACGTGCTTCACACACAGGTGGCTGGCGGGTGTCAGTTTCTCCAACTTTAGTTGAATCGAATGTGGCTACGCCCGGTCCTTGTTGAAGGTTAAAACAACACATACTTGACGAAAAATCGTTGTGGTTTTGATGCGTAGGTAAGAACGGTCCTTGTTAAACGTAAAACTTGCAACAACAAAGCAGAGGACATCTAACTTGTTTTTGCAGGGCATGTTGTGATGTGATATGGTCAAGACATGATGCTAAATTTTATTGTATGAAATGATCATGTTTTGTAACGAAGTTATCGGCAACTTGCAGGAGCCATATGGTTGTCGCTTTATTGTATGAAATGCAATCGCCATGTAATTGCTTTACTTTATCACTAAGCGGTACCGATAGTCGTAGAAGCAATAGTTGGCAAGACGACAACGATGCTACGATGGAGATCAAGGTATCGCGCCAGTGACGATGGTGATCATGACCGTGCTTTGGAGATGGGGATCAAAGGCACAAGATGATGATGGCCATATCATATCACTTATATTGATTGCATGTGATGTTTATCCATTATGCATCTTATTTGCTTAGTTCGGCGGTAGCATTATAAGATGATCTCTCACTAAATTTCAAGGTACAAGTGTTCTCCCTGAGTATGCACCGTTGCGAAAGTTTGTCGTGCCGAGACACTACCTGATGATCGGGTGTGATAAGCTCTACGTTCACATACAACGGGTGCAAGCCAGTTTTGCACACGCAGAATACTCGGGTTAAACTTCACGAGCCGAGCATATGCAGATATGGCCTCGGAACACTGAGACCGAAAGGTCGAGCGTGAATCATGATCAACATAGTGATGTTCACCATTGAAAACTACTCCATCTCACGTGATGATCGGACATGGTTTAGTTGATATGGATCACGTGATCACTTAGATGATTAGAGAGATATCTATCTAAGTGGGAGTTCTTTAGTAATATGATTAATTGAACTTTAATTTATCATGAACTTAGTCCTGATAGTATTTGGATATCTATGTTGAGATCAATAGCTCGCGTTTAGCTCCCCTGTTTTATTTTTGATATGTTCCTAGAGAAAACTAAGTTGAAAGATGTTAGTAGCAATGATGCAGATTGGATCCGTGATCTGAGGATTATCCTCATTGCTGCACAGAAGAATTATGTACTTCATGCACCGCTAGTTGATAGACCGATTGCAGGAGCAGATGCAGACGTCATGAACGTTTGGCAAGCTCGATATGATGACTACTTGATAGTTTAGTGCACCATGCTTTACGGCTTAGAATCGGGGCTTCAAAGACATTTTGAACGCCACAGAGCATATGAGATGTTCCAAGAGTTGAAATTAGTATTTCAGACTCATGCCCATGTCGAAAGGTATGAGACCTTTGAAAAGTACTTTGCCTACAAGATGGAGGAGAATAGCTCAGCTAGTGAGCATGTGCTCGGAATGTCTGAGTACTACAATCACTTGAATCAAGTGGGAGCTAATCTTCCAGATATGATAGTGATTGACAGAGTTCTCTAGTCCCTATCACCAAGTTACTAGAACTTCGTGATGAACTATAATATGCAAGGGATAACGGAAACGATTCCCAAGCTCTTCGTGATGCTGAAATCGACGAAGGTAGAAATCAAGAAAAGCATCAAGTGTTGATTGTTGACAAGACCACAAGTTTCAAGAAAAGGGGCAAAGGGAAGAAGGGGAACTTCAAGAAGAACAGCAAGCAAGTTGCTGCTCAAGTGAAGAAGCCCAAGTCTGGACCTAAGCCTGAGACTAAGTGCTACAAAGGAACTGGTCACTGGAAGCAGAACTGCCCCAAGTATTTGGCGGATAAGAAGGATGGCAAAGTGAACAAAGGTATATTTGATATACATGTTATTGATGTGTACTTTACAAGTGTTTATAGCAACCCCTCAGTATTTGATACTAGTTCAGTTGCTAAGATTAGTAACTCGAAATGGGAATTGCAGAATGAACAGAGACTAGTTAAGGGTGAAGTCACGATGTGTGTTGGAAGTGGTTCCAAGATTGATATGATCATCATCGCACATGCCCTATACTTTTGGGATTAGTGTTGAACCTAAATAAATGTTATTTCGTGTTTGCGTTGAGCATGAATATGATTTGATCATGTTTATTGCAATACGGTTATTCACTTAAAGTCGGAGAATAATTGTTGTTTTGTTTACATGAATAAAACCTTCGATGGTCATACACCCAATAAAATAGTTTGTTGGATCTCGATCGTAGTAATACACATATTCATAATATTGTAGCCAAAAGATACAGAGTTAATAATGTTAGTGCAACTTATTTGTGGCACTGCCATTTAGGTCATATTGGTGTAAAGCGCATGAAGAAACTCCATGCTGATGGGCTTTTGGAATCACTTGATTATGACTCATTTGATGCTTGCGAACCATGCCTCATGGGCAAGATGACTAAGACTCCATTCTCTGGAACAATGGAGCGAGCAACTGAATTGTTGGAAATAATACATACTGATGTATGCGGTCTGATAAGTGTTGAGGCTCGCGGCGGGTATCGTTATTTTCTAACCTTCACAGATGATTTGAGCAGATATGGGTATATCTACTTGATAAAACACAAGTCTGAAACATTTGAAAACTTCAAAGAATATCAGAGTGAAGTGGAGAATCATCGTAACAAGAAAATAAAGCTTTCTGCGATTTGATCGCGGAGACGAATATTTGAGTTACGAGTTTGGCCTTCAATTAAAACAATGTGGAATAGATTCACAAACTCATGCCACCCGGAACACCACAGTGTAATGGTGTTTCCGAATGTCATAACCGTACTTTATTGGATATAGTGCAATCTATGATGTCTCTTACCGATTTACCACTATCGTTTTTGGGGTTATGAATTAGAGACAGCTACATTCACATTAAATAGGGCACCATCTAAATCCGTTGACATGACACCGTATGAACTATGGTTTGGCAAGAAACCTAAGCTATCGTTTCTTAAAGTTTCGGGTTGCGATGCTTATGTGAAAAAGTTTTCAACCTGATAACCTCGAACCCAAATCGGAGAAATGCGTCTTCATAGGATACCCAAAGGAAACTGTTGGGTACACCTTCTATCACAGATCCGAAGGCAAGATATTCGTTGCTAAGAATGGATCCTTTCTAGAGAAGGAGTTTCTCTCGAAAGAAGTGAGTGGGAGGAAAGTAGAAATTGATGAGGTAACTATACCTGCTCCCTTATTGGAAAGTAGTTCATCAGAGAAATCTGTCCTGTGAATCCTACACCAATTAGTGAGGAAGCTAATGATGATGATCATGTAACTTCAGTTCAAGTTACTACCGAACCTCATAGGTCAACCAGAGTAAGATCCGCACCAGAGTGGTACGGTAATCCTGTTCTGGAGGTCATGTTACTTGACCATGACGAACCTACGAACTATGAGGAAGCGATGATGAGCCCAGATTCCGCAAAATGGCTTGAGGCCATGAAATCTAAGATGGGATCCATGTATGAGAACAAAGTGTGGACTTTGGTCGACTTGCCCGATGATCGGCAAGCCATTAAGAATAAATGGATCTTCAAGAGGAAGACGGACGCTCATAGTAGTGTTACTATCTACAAAGCTCGAATTGTCGGAAAAAGGTTTTTGACAAGTTCAAGGTGTTGACTACGATGAGATTTTCTCACTCATAGCGATGCTTAAGTCTGTTCGAATCATGTTAGCAATTGCCACATTTATGAAATCTGGCAAATGGATGTCAAAACTGCATTCCTTAATGGATTTCTTAAAAAAGAGTTGTATATGATACAACAAGAAGGTTTTGTCAATCCTAAAGGTACTAACAAAATGTGCAAACTCCAGCGATCCATCGATGGACTGGTGCAAGCATCTCGGAGTTGGAATATACGCCTTGATGAGTTGATCAAAGCATATAGTTTTATACAGACTTACAGTGAAGCCTGTATTAACAAGAAAGTGAGTGGGAGCACTACAGCCTTTCTGATAAGTATATGTGAGTGACATATTGTTGATCAGAAATGATGTAGAATTTTTCTGGAAAGCATAAAGGAGTGTTTGAAAGAAGTTATTCAAAGAAAGACCTCGGTGAAGCTGCTTACATATTGAGCATAAAGATCTATAGAGATAGATCAAGACGCTTGATGAGATTTTTCAATGAGTACATACCTTAACAAGATTTTGAAGTAGTTCAAAATGGAACAGTCAAAGAAGGAGTTCTTGCCTGTGTTGCAAGGTGTGAAATTGAGTAAGACTCAAAGCCCAACCACGGCAGAAGATAGAAAGAGAACGAAAGTCATTCCCTATGCCTCAGCCATAGGTTCTATAAAGTATGCCATGTTGTGTACCAGATCTATTGTTTACCCTACACTGAGTTTAGCAAGGGAGTACAATAGTGATCTAGGAGTACATCACTGACAACGGTCAAAATTATCCTTAGTGGAATAAGGATATGTTTCTCGATTATGGAGGTGACAAAAGGTTCGTCGTAAAGGGTTACGTCGATGCAAGTTTTGACACTGATCCAGATGACTCTAAGTCTCAATCTGGATACAAATTGAAAGTGGGAGCAATTAGCTAGAGTAGCTCCGTGCAGAGCATTGTTGACATAGAAATTTGCAAAATACATACGGATCTGAATATGGCAGACCCGTTGACTAAACTTCTCTCACAAGCAAAACATGATCACACCTTAGTACTCTTTGGGTGTTAATCACATGGCGATGTGAAATAAGATTACTGTCTCTAGTAAACCCTTTGAGTGTTGTTCACATGGCAATGTGAACTATGGGTGTTAATCACATGGTGATGTGAACTATTGGTGTTAAATCACATGGCGATGTGAACTACATTATTGACTCTAGTGCAAGTGGGAGACTGAAGGAAATATGCCCTAGAGGCAATAATAAAGTTATTATTTATTTCCTTATTTCATGATAAATGTTTATTATTCATGCTAGAATTGTATTAACCGGAAACTTAGTACATGTGTGAATACATAGACAAAAACAAAGTGTCCCTAGTATGCCTCTACTTGACTAGCTCGTTTATCATTGATACACAAGTTGATCATTGATATCTTAGCTGTGTGTGGTGCCCCCCTCCACCATAATCCACCTCGGTCATATTGTTGCAGTGCTTAGGCGAAGCCCTGCGCCGGTAGCTTCATCATCACCGTCATCACACCGTCGTGCTGACGAAGCTCTCCCTCGACACTCTGCTGGATCGTGAGTTCATGGGACGTCACCGAGCCGAACGTGTGCAAATCGCGGAGGTGTCGTACTTTCGGTACTAGGATCGGTCGATCGTGAAGATGTACGACTACATCAACCGCGTTGTCATAATGCTTCCGCTTACGGTCTATGAGGGTACGTGGACAACACTCTCCCCTCTTGTTGCTATGCATCACCATGATCTTGCGTGTGCGTAGGAAATGTTTTGAAATTACTACGTTCCCCAACACTCACGTGATGATCGGACATTGTTTAGTTGATTTGGATCACATGATCATTTAGATGACTCGAGGGATGTCTATCAAAGTGGGAGTTCTTAAGTAGTATGATTAATTGAACTTTAATTTATCATGAACTTAGTCTTGATAGTATTTGCAAATTATGTTGTAGATCAATAGCTCACAATGTAGCTCCCCGTTTATTTTTTGATATGTTCCTAGAGAAAAATAAGTTGAAAGATGATAGTAGCAATGGTGCGGACTTTGTCCGTGATCTGAGGATTATCCTCATTGCTGCACAGAAGAATTATGTCCTTGATGCACCCCTGGGTGACAGACCTATTGCAGGAGCAGATGCAGACGTTAGGAACGTTTGACAAAGCTCGGTATGATGACTACTTGATAGTTTAGTGCACCATGCTTTACGGCTTAGAACCAGGACTTCAAAAACGTTTTGAATGCCACAGAGCATATGAGATGTTCCAACAGATGAAATTGGTATTTCAGTCTCATGCCCGTGTCGAGAGGTATGAGACCTCTGTCAAGTACTTTGCCTACAAGATGGAGGAGAATAGCTCAACCAGTGAGCATGTGCTCAGAATGTCTGAGTACTACAATCGCTTGAATCAAGTGGGACTTAATCTTCCAGATAAGATAGTGATTGACAGAGTTCTCTAGTCACTATCACCAAGTTACTAGAACTTCATGATGAACTATAATATGCAAGGGATGACGAAAACGATTCTCGAGCTCCTCGCGATGTTGAAATCGGCGAAGATAGAAATCAAGAAAGAGCATCAACTGTTGATGGTTAACAAGACCACTAGTTTCAAGATAAAGGGCAAAGGGAAAGAAAGGGAACTTCAAGAAGAATGGCAAGCAAGTTGCCACTCCCGTGAAGAAGCCCAAAGATGAACCCAAGCCTGAAACTGAGGAAATGGTCACTGGAAGTGGAACTACCCCGAATACTTGGCGGATAAGAAGGATGGAAAAGTGAACAAAGGTATATGTGATATACATGTTATTAATGCGTACTTTACTAGTGTTCATAGTAACCCCTGGGTATTTGATACCGGTTGAGTTGCTAAGATTAGTAACTCAAAACAGGAGTTACAGAATGAACAGACACTAGTTATGGGCGAAGTGACGATGTGTGTTGGAAGTGATCCCAAGGTTGATACGATCACCATCGCACACTCCCTCTACCTTCGGGATTAGTGTTGAACTTAAATAAATGTTATTTGGTGTTTGTGTTGAGCATGAATATGATTAGACCATGTTTCTTGCAATACCGTTATTCATTTAAGTCAGAGAATAATTGTTATTCTATTTACATGAATAAAACCTTCAATGGTCATACACCCAATGTGAATGGTTTATTGAATCTCGATCGTAGTGATACACATATTCATAATATTGATGCCAAAAGATGCAGAGTTGATAATGATAGTGCAACATATTTGTGGCACTACCGTTTAGGTCATATTGGTGTAAAAGCGCATGAGGAAACTCCATATGGATGGATTTTTGGAATCACTTGATTATGAATCATTTGATACTTGTGAACCATGCCTCATTGGCAAGATGACTAAAACTCCGTTCTTCGGAACAATGGGGCAAGCCAATGACTTATTGGAAATAATACATACCGATGTATGCGGTCCGATGAGTGTTGAGGCTCACGGTGGGTATTGTTATTTTCTGACCTTCAGAGATGATTTGAGCATATATGGGAATATCTACTTAATGAAACACAAGTCTGAAACATTTGAAAAGTTCAAAGAATTTTAGAGTGAAATGGAGAATCATCGTAACAAGAAAATAAAGTTTCTACGATCTAATCGCGGAGGCGAATATTTGAGTTACGAGTTTTGCCTTCATTTAAAACAATGTGGAATAGTTTCACAACACACGCCACCTGGAACACCACATCGTAATGGTGTGTCTGAACGTCGTAACCGTACTTTATTAGATATGGTGCGATCTATGATGTCTCTTACCGATTTACTCATTTTGGGGTTATGCATTAGAGACATCTGCATTCACGTTAAATAGGGCAGCATCTAAATCCGTTGAGACGACACTGTATGAACTGTGGTTTGGCAAAAAACCTAAGCTGTCATTTCTTAAATTTTGGGGTTGCGATGCTTATGTGAAAAAGCTTCAGCCTGATAAGCTCAAACCCAAATCGGAGAAGTGCGTCTTCATACGATACCCAAAAGAAACTGTTGGGTACACCTTCTACCATAGATCCGAAGGCAAGATCTTTGTTGCTAAGAATGGATCCTTTCTAGAGAAGGGGTTTCTCTCGAAAGAAGTGAGTGGGAGGAAAGTAGAACTTGATGAGGTAATTGTACCTTCTCTCGAATTGGAAAGTAGCACATAAGTGAAATCCGTTCCCGTGATCCCTACACCAACTAGAGAGGAAGCTAATGATGATGATCATGAAACTTCAGATCAAGTTACTACAGAACCCCGTAGGTCAACCAGAGCAAGTTCTGCACCAGAGTGGTACGGTAATCCTGTTCTGGAAGTCAAGTTACTAGACCATGACAAACCTACGAACTATGAGGAAGCGATGATGAGCCCAGATTCCGAAAAATGGCTTGAGGCCATTGAGGGTGTCCTGGATTAAGGGGTCCTCGGGCATCCGGCCTGTTAGACATGGGACGGACTGATGGGCTATGAAGATACAAGACCGAAGACTCTCACCCGTGTCCGGATGGGACTCTCCTTGGCGTGATGGCAAGCTTGGCGTTCAGATATGAAGATTCATTTCTCTGTAACCGACTTTGTACAACGCTAGTCCCCTATGGTGTCTATATAAACCGGAGGGTTTAGTCCGTAGAGGCAACCATAATCATACAGGCTAGACTTCTAGGGTTTTAGCCATTACGATCTCGTGGTAGATCAACTCTTGTAATACTCATATTCATCAAGATCAATCAAGCAGGAAGTAGGGTATTACCTCCATAGAGAGGGCCCGAACATGGGTAAGCATCGTGTCCCCTGTCTCCTGTTACCATCGACCTTAGACGCACAGTTCGAGGCCCCCTACCCGAGATCCGCCGGTTTTGACACCGACATTGGTGCTTTCATTGAGAGTTCCGCTGTGTCGTCGCTAGAAGGCTCGATGGCCCCGTCAATCATCTACAACGATGCTGCCCTAAGGGAGGTCTTTCTCCCCGGCCAGATCTTCGTATTCGGCGGCGAAGCACTGCGGGCCAACTCGCTTGGCCATCTAGAGCAGATCGACAGCTACGACCCTGGCCATCAAGTCAGGTTTGGAAGCTTGAACTACATTGCTGATATCCGCGAAGACTTGATCTTCGACGGATTCGAGCCCACGACAGCCGCTCCCTGCCACCGCGATGAACATGACCTAATCTGTCATCTGATCATACCCAGGAGATAGCGCGTGTAAGTGCTCCGGCCCTAGATCCGGAGCAGGTTGCGCCATCCGAGGACGGGAAGCTCAACCCTGCCACAGAAGCCGCAGACTCAGCGGCGTTGGAGCCGCACCCAGACCCAACCTCGAGCGGGATCTGCATCACCGGAACCTCGGATTCGTCTCTGGCCACAGGTTCCGAACCATGTGCATCCGCGTCCGTCGAGCCTGATCAGGCGCCGGTCATCGAATTCAGCGCCGCAGACATCTTCCGGCACTCACCTTTAGGCGATGTGCTAAACTTATTAAAACCCCTCTCCTTAGCAGGGGACACTACAAAAACAGACACTTCCGTGATGATACGTGTTTGTCACAGTAGGTCACGTTTTCTGTCATGCTTGTACATCCATGACAAATTTATGACAGAATCAAGATACTCATACCTGTGCTGTCGTAGAAGTGTTCCATGACATTACCAAAATTATCATCACGGAAGTGTCCACTTCCATGACGATAAATCGTGCGTCACAGAAGTGCTTTCGTGAAGGGTGACCGACACGTGGCATCCACCGTAACGGAACGCCGTTAAGCTATCGGGTCCGGATTTGGATCCGATAACCCGTTAACAGCCGCGACCAATGGGGATTTTCCACGTGTAAAATCATCATTGGCTGGAGGAAACACGTGTCGGCTCACCGTTGGGACAGATGTCATCCACTCATTGGACCCAAAGCGCCTATGATACGTCGACACGTGGCACGGCCCAACAGTGGCCCATAAAGTTTAAATGGGCCGGCCCAACTAAAGGCCCACAAGATTTTGCAGCCCATAATGGGACAGCCTAGCTAAAGGCCCACAAGATTTTGCGGGCCATAATGGGCCGACCCAGGTAAAGGCCCACAAGATGTTTGCGCGCCATAATGGGCCGGCCCAGGTGAAGGCCCACAAGATTTTTGTGGACCATAATGGGCCGGCCCACCTAAAGGCCCACGAGATTTCGTCGACATTAACGGGCCGGCCCAACTGTAGGCCCACAAGATTTTGAGGACACTAGTAGGCCGGCCCATTAACTGGCTGCCATGTTTTGGGCCAAATGCCGGCCCATATTTGATCCGGTCCATTAATGGCCTGCCACGTTCCGGGCCTAATAATGGCCCATATGAGATCCGCTCCATTAAAAGCCTACCACGTTCTGGGCCAAATTACGGCCTAGATCAGGTCCGGCCCTTTAAGAGGCTTTGGGCTAAATTATGGCCCATATCAGATTCGGCCTGTCAACTGGACGCTACGCTTTTGGGCCCATTTGCTAAAGGCCCATTTAACAATTCGGCCTGATATTAGTTTCGGCCTGTTAAGGGCCCGTTTAACATTTCGGCCCTATATTAATTCCGGCCTGTTAAAAGTCCGTCATATAGTTGGGCCTAACTATGACCCGGTTTGCATCCGGCATGCTCGCAGCCGATAATCTGATTGGGCCAAACAAGGACCGAGACAATTTTGGCCTGTTATAAGCCCATGATTTGATTGGCACATTCATCGGCCCGGGTCTATTTCGGCCTGTTGCCGGCCCATGAGCTGTTCGACACGTTTCAGGCCCAACCTACTTTTCAGCCTCCTAAAGGCCCATTGAGTTTTCTTGGGAAAATAGGGCCGGCGGTTTACTCGGCCTATTAAATGCCCGAATCTACTAGTGGGCCAGTTTACATTTAGGCCTGTTAACGGACCAAGATGACGGGGCCCATGATGCGGATCATACATGGTGTTTTGCATGACGGCCCGATTATGTACCGTAATTTTACGGTTTGGCCGGTTTACTGCGAAGACAGGATATATATACAGTAAAATAACTACAGCATCCTGAATAAGAAAAAAACCTTGACTATACAATAAAGAAATTACGGCATATTACATCCACTGAGCATCAAAGTTCGCCACTATGATAATAAAGCAAAAGCAGACAACAGAGTACATACACTGGGCATCAAAGATCACCACTAGTGCAACTAAACACGCCGACAAAATAATATACAAAACCGACAGCACTTCAATAGATTTCAAGAAAGGTTAGCCCTGCTCGGGAGCTGCAGCGCAAGCAGCTGAGCAAGCTGGTGAGACTGCAGTTGTTTGACACTTATATCCTCCTCACTCTGAAAGATAAACAAGCAGACAGATGACAGGTTTTGCACATATAAGTATTAGTCCTGACAGTTCATCACATTTCTTACCGACGAATAAAGTGACACAGTTTAAAATAGCATTAACACAATATGGTATTGTTCAGGTCAAGACATGGCAGGAAATGACATTGTGAAGGAGTTTCCAGCTTCACGACACCACTGGATTACAGATCAAGAACTCATAAGTATCAATGGTTAGTGTGCTGTCAATTTATCCCATTTCAGATTGGCAAAATAAGATCACTTGCTCTGTATAGTTTAATTTACATGGTATGAAGAAGGAACTTGGCTGTACAACTGAAAACTTAAATTGAGAAGGACAAACTTTTGTTTATGATTTGGAGTACATAATAAACTTTAAACATGCAATTTGATGCAAACACCAAAAATAAACAGCTGTTGCAGTCATGCCTAACCAAATATACACAACAAAGTTTGAAGGCTTGAGAAGCGCAAACTTACATTATTGGTGAAGGCAGGCTCTATAAAGGCCTTGTCCATGCTGATGGGCGGGCAATTCAAGAAGTTTACCACAGAATCTTCTTCATAAGCATTGCCTTTATTCTACATTTTGTTAAGAGTAAATATAGATGTGACAATATAAGCAAAAATGGAGAATATTTAAGATAAGATGAAGAGTGATGCTACATAACGAAGTAGCTATAAATGTAAGTACAGCGATACAGGCAAAAGGTACAGCCAAGAGCAATGCAGAGCTAAACTTCTTCAGTACCATCGGTGTTATCCAACCTTATGGTAAGAGTAAATATAGATCTTATGTGTAGAAAATGGAGGGCAAAGGAAAATAAGCTGCAGAGTGATGGTACATGAACAACTACCTGTCAATATAAGTACACTGATAAAGGACAGCAGGTACTTACAAGAACAATGCAGAGCTAAAAAAATTCATTGGCATTGGATATATTCTACACTAATGTAACCATTCATACAGATCAGATAATTTGGAGCGAACAATTGATAAGATAGCTATCATGCATACTGCTATCACATAATGAACCAGGTATGTATGCAAGTACAGTGATACAGGAAAACAGGTACTAACAAGAGCAAAGCAGCGGGCAGCATATTTGCGATATCCTGTCGTTCTTTTCAAACCGAAATTCTTTTTCGAGCAGATTTCCTGCAAAAAATATCCGTAAGGCACATGCGGAAAAGTAGAAGTTCAAATTGTCATGCGATATCATAGACAGTACCCCATCCTCGGAACGAGACCAGTGCATAACAAGGTTTTTCCATTCAATGTCTTCTAAATTTAGCACAGGAGACTTCACCAGAAATTCGTTTATAGACTTGCCATCAAAGTGTGATTTCCTCAGGTAACACCGATACTGCTGCAATGCTTCCTTGAAAAGCGCAAGCAAGCTTTGCTCGTCATGACTATCCAAATTGACCCTCACCTACTTACAACGATGTAATGTAAATCATTGATGTGTTCAATCAGCAGAAAACAGGAAAATAATCACCATGAATAATAGCACTTACACGTAAGTGGGACAGGAAGATGTGAAAATGGTGTTTGTCTTCACTATAATCTTCCCATGATGGGAATATATGCACGTAGTCCCTAACAACATTGAAAGCATTGTCTTTTAAACTGGGAATAACTGGAATGGGGTTCCAATCTGCAGGAATCGGTCGTCTCTGCAGTTGGGATAGGTCTTCGGCCGGTGGACTTGCTGTACTTTTTGCTGGAATGGGATTTTTCTGTGGTACCGCTGGTGCTATGGCAACTGAAATCGGCATACCTTTTGCTAGAGTGCAGGTCCTGTGTGGTGCGGCTAGTGGTGTGGCCAGTGAAGTATGGGTACAGTCTGCTGGAGTCGGTCCTACGTTTTGTGTCACTGGTCAATATAAGTGGGGTGCTGTCTAATTTCTCCAGCACAACCACGTTTTTCAAGGACTTTGCTGGTGCTCCTTCAGGTTCGACAATCACCCTGTTCCTTTTTGATGTCTGATGCACAAGAACAGCATCTGAGTGGAAAAACATGGTATGATGACAGATGGAATATGTATTGATAATGGATGGGCATGGCATCTCGACATATATGATGAGTAAACTAAGCAGATGGCGGTGCAACAAAGTAGAAGAAATGCAAGACAACATATGCAAGATACGCGCAATCAATAAAACCTTGCCAAATTAGAACAGGCACCTTGATGGGTGAACAGGACAGGCCATCTGCCTTTGACTCCTTGAGGTTAGAATAGTCATTAGGATCATATTCTGAACAAGAATCAACAGGTGGTGAGCGTATGAGTTTCATTGCATCCAGAATGGCACTTAATGCCTTGGTGCCAATTGTGTAAGTCATTGCGGTGTTTAGCTTCAAGAGTGGACTACTGCTAGTGCGACACAAAGCAGCTACACAAATCATAGTGTAGATATAACGAGAAAACCGTAAGCATCAGAGTATAATCAGCAAAGTGGAACTTGCTGGAATATATGTGCTAGTATTGCCGGTACGGCTAGAAAGCCTTCGGATACCAGCACTCTTCAACTGAAGGTGTCGTACTGTTAATATCAGTGTAACTCTCAAAGGCGACACAGCTCCCCACATTTCCTTGCTATTCTTATAGGATTCAAGTGGGCAGGCCACTACAAATCCTATTCCCATGTTTACAAAATCCTACGAATCAAAGAGGCCCGACGAGTTCAAAGTGTCCATACCAACCGACCGTATAGACCTCTACACTGCAAATGTCCCTGCTCATATTCACTACAAGGAACATACTGTACTACTATCATACTCCCTCCGTTCCAAAATATAAGTCTTGGTAGAGATTTCCACTATGGATCACATACACATGTATCCAGATACATTTTAGAGTGTAGATTCACTCATTTTGCTCCATATGAAGTCCATGGTGGAATCTATACAAAGACTTGTATTTAGGAACGGAGAGAGTACTTATTAAAGAAGAATGGAAGAGGAACATGGTAAAGAAGAGCAAGCAGATTTTGGATAATAAAATGTTCGTTGCGCAGTGCCCACACATGATGAACCAGAGCGCATTAAGAAAGCAACTCCCTGCTTTCTCTCTCTATATGTGGTGCACGTGCTTTTTCGAAAGTAAAGTAGGAACACTAGCTGACCAATTAAATGTTATCTGTTTTAGTAATATCAGCATCATATCAGATTCATACTTGAGCAACAAGTTTGGAATTATGAGTGGCACGTTGTTTAGCTTGATGGATTCAGGAGCAGTGCTAAGCAGGTACGATCATGGTACTGAATATAAAGGCATGTCGGCATTTGGGTCAGTTGACCATTTCGGGCGGTTGGATGAAGATCCTACGTCTCCTAACCCTTCTTCTTCCTCGTCTCTGATTCTTCCCATACAGAATACCGCACGGGCCGCCAGCCGGACCATCGGCCCCCACCGACTGTGTTCCTCCGCCACCCCCACCCCCACCCCCGCCCCCACCCGCGTCGAGTTTTCTTCGTTCGGCGAGGCCCCCCACCACCCCAACAACCAAAGTCCCCACCCGAGCCCCTTCGTTCGCACCGGCAAACTCCGGCGAGCTCTGAAAAATCGACTGACCCAATTTTGAAATTTACTCTACTGTGATTTAACTAGTGTGGAATATAAAAGGGGAAAACCATAAGCATTGGGAGTATAGTGTTGAGCGTGCCATGGCGGATCTGAAGGTGCAAACCGGACAAAGGCAACTTCGCAACCAATGTTTGCTCTCAACTAGCAAGTAAGTGATGGACAAGAAATCAGAGTAAAGTAGTGGCGATCTATTTTCTTACTGCGATAAATAAGTTGAGAAGATACGAAAGAGTACCGCCTCTGGTGCGGCGCCGTGTATGCATCTGCTGAGAATTTGACGGTGCTGCGGTAGCGATAGCTGTCGGCGGCGTGGAAGCAGATCTAGGAGGGTAGACGGTGGCGGCGGGGCGCGGTAGACGAGACGGTCGTAGGAGCGGCGCCGGCAAGGTGGACGACGGCGCGGATGAAGCTAGAGGACGGGATGCAAGGATCCCGGTCCGAAGCCGTGGATGAGAGAGGTCGATCTCTTGTAATGGACGGCGGCGTCGGGGTATCAGCTCCGGCATGGTGGAGGAGGACGGCGGTGGATGGGGTGGCGGACAGAGGAGGCTCGGGTAGAGAGGGTGTTTTGGCGCCCACGGAGTACGAATGGGGAAATGGAGGTTGAGAGGAAGGGGGGAACCATGTCTTCAGGGCGCGCTTGTCTCAAATGCGAGGAAATTTACAAACTTAGCCCCCGTTTTTTCCTACATCACAGCAATATTAGTCGGTTGGGGATAGGACGGTAATCTCGCATACACCGAATATTTGCCGACGAGAGTTGTTTTTGGCGCCCACCGTGTATGAATCGGGGAGGGAGTTGATTTCGGCCGAGGACACACCGTGTTTTGGCGCCCACCGTGTATGAATCCGGGTGAGAGGCGGTTATGTCACGTTCGAGTGAAATTACAAACCTACCCCTATCGAAACCTATAGAAATCGAGCAGATAGGCTTTGCGTGGCAGGGATAGGCAGTAGTAATTTCCATCTCGCAGATTTTGGTTTCGGGCGGTTACTGCGACTTTCCCCGCTTCGTTCAAATTTTGCAGAGTCCACGTTTACCGTGCCAACTTAATTCAAATCCCATTTGTATTCTATTTTTTTCGGGCAGGATCCATTTTCGATTGGAATAAAATTCTATATACATCATTTTTTTATATATACTTTCAAAAGCACAACAAAGAATTCTGCTCCTTTATATGTATAATATGCTTTACATATACAATGATCTCAAAATCATAAGGTTGAATTCAAAAAATTAAACCAAATTATGTTCTACTAAAATGTATGGATCAGTAATATCTACATATTAAATAACATAGATGCGCGTGAATTTATATGAGTATGCATGTTTGATAGATCAATTTTGGTTCGAGTATGGATTACATGTATCATCATCTCGAATTCAAATATTTGAATCCCTTTTATGTTCACTCCTTTCATACCCATCTCTCTCGCATGCATGCTCCTTCATGTAGCTATCACTCTCTTTTCTCCAGCTCACCCGCACGCTCACTTCATGTTTCTCCTTGACATGGTCTCTCGACGTCTCCCTTGAGAAGTGTCACACTCTCCCTATCATTATACATTACATGGTTTTCATTATCTCTCACGTCTCTACCGTTCTCTCGTATCACTAGGTACCTAAGCTTTCTTTTTCACCTCCACACACACAGTCTCCACTCGTCTTTCACTTTGTGTTTCTCTCTATGGGATTCTCTCACACACCCTATATGTCTCTAGATATGAATCATACCACTAAAATTACTCTCTCTCTCTCTCCTGTAGACACAACATTTGTTGCGGTCTCCTTTTCGTCTCCATCCCAGACTGACATTATTCATTTGTTTACCGATCAGACAAACTCCCCCCCTCTCTCTCACACACACACAACTCCTGCTTCCACTCCCCTTCCCGACTAGCGTCTCTCTCTCACACACACACAAAACTCTTGCTTTCGCACCCCCGTCTCGTATTTCTCTCACAAACATTTATCGACTAGCCTCTAGATAGGTTTATACACCCGCACACTCGTGCTTCCACTGTCGCATACATGTCTCTCTCCCGCTCCTTGTATCTATGTAGATTTTTCTTCCCTTCTTGAGACACGCCCTCTCGATCGTGCACACACACACTATCGCCTCATTTTAAGCTGATACCTCTCGCGCACACACTATTTGTGTCTTTGTCACACATGCACTATGTCCTCCTCCTCTCTCCCTCTCTCTCTCACACACATGGGCTTTTTGCAACAACTAGCAAGATGCCCATGCGTTGCACGGAACATGAAGATGCATTTGTATGAGTAGTTTATCTTGTGGGAGAAAAGGATGACCAAGGGAAGGCCTTATTTGCAAGTGTGGAGAGGGGTGTGGGTATGTTTTTGTAAAATTGCCATAGTTTCCTTCCTATCCGTCAGATATAGATCGGACGGCCTATATTGCAGGATGGCAGGGACACGATCATCACCAACTATGCTTTTTATAAGAGTAGGGATAAAAAAAAGTTGGTGATGATGGTGGGCCTGCCATCCTGCAATATAGGTCGTCCAATTTATATCTGGCAGATAGGAATGAAACTATGGCAATTTACCCGCACTCCTCTCCACATTTACAGATAAGGCCTTCCCTCATTCATCCTTTTCTCCCACAAGATCTTCATGTTCCGTGCAACGCACGGGCATCTTGCTAGTAAGAGTAGAAATTAGACATATACCACTTCTCGAATCTTGAAACCAACAACATTCCTCCCTTATCTCATCAAAACCGCCAAAGGAATATATTTTGAGTGAAACATAACATTTTTTTAGTGATATACGTATTTCAAAACTAGACTTCTTTTTCTATCAAATCGGTGAATATGTATTAATGTACTCAGACCGTGTGGCAACGCATTGGCACATTGCTAGTAGTTATTATAATTTTGTGGACACGAGACAAACGGTGGAGTACATATATGAAGAGAAGAGGCGCACGCACGCAGTCGGTCTCTCGCTGTCTCGCACACATGAGTGTTACGTAAAGGCAACGTTAACAAATAAACCCTAAAACCCTAGGTGCACGATTGCTGCATTCGCGGGTACCGGGTACGTGGTGGAGCGCACCTTTGTAGGAATAGTCAGCTCGCGTGATAATTTGATCCATTTGAGTTGATGGTCGGGACCACAGGTGAACGACTAGGAGGCGGTGGCTCGCCAGTTGCCACAGATCGCGTAGCCACTTTTAAAATATCATTTTTAGCGGGGTTAAGAGTTCCGATTTTCAATGGCGTGTTATAAGTACTAAGTAGTTTTTAGAACGATTGGT
Organism: Triticum aestivum; assembly: GCF_018294505.1. Lineage (NCBI taxonomy): Eukaryota > Viridiplantae > Streptophyta > Magnoliopsida > Poales > Poaceae > Triticum > Triticum aestivum. The sequence goes on from NC_057805.1 coordinate 21,410,031, forward strand.
ATGGAGCAAAAATGGAATTCATAGTACTACCTGCTACGTACCTCCTTGGCGTATGGTTGTATGGGTTTATGTTGCGAGATGTTGAACTTGGTAGTTCTAGGGCAAATACTATGTTTAGATTTAGATGTTGGTTTTCAGTAATGAAAATCGGAAGGGGAAACCCTTCTTTGATTAAAAAAAACTACTACCTCCGTTCTGGTTTACTAGTCCCCATCGTTTTTTGGGTCAAAGTTTGTCCACGAATTTTACTTGTAAAATGTGAATGGAAAACGAGATTTTGTTATACGCAAACAAAAAAGGACTGGAGGGAGTGATTGCTCTGACACGGACGCGACCTCTCATAGCGCAGGCATTGAACCGGCGCGCCGGCCAAGAGGGCCCCACTCGCTGCAGGCCCGGCTGAACACGCCTCCTCGCCGCACGCAACCGGCTTCAGACTGCCCCGCCTGCCTTCATTGAATCCGCGCGTGTGCCGGCAACATGTCGTTCTGCGAGCCGGCCGGCATTTTAGAACACAAAAAGTGACCAAAATATAATTAATTACGCATGGTCTTGACTTGTTGTGCTCGCACTGGTAGCAGGAACTAGAGGTTTTTCTTTATTCATAACCTCTCCTCAAATTTTTTTTGGCTTTGAAGTGAATCATGGTTGTGGACATTATGTATGAATGTGGGGATATCTATGAACATGAGTTTGATGTGGAAGTTGAACTTGGAAAGTCGGGCTTGCGCGTGAACTATACCATGTCCAATGCTTCGTCTGTTATTGTTTGGAAAGTAATTGCTGTTATTACATGACCTAAAAAAAATATTTTGTGCCACATCAGTAGATGCACGAACATCACAACAGGCATGCTGACTGGATAAACATTTGAACCTAGCTACTATGAAGGAAATTTTGTATGGACAACAGTTTTAGATAGCAGGAGACGCCTAGCCTGCTCTGCCTCTGCTAGCTTATTTCTAGCTTCTTCCATCTCTTATTTGGCATGGGTGAAGAGAGCATCTGATTGCTCTTTTCGCTTATTCAGGAACTCAGCTACATTCTCAAGGGCTGCTGCACGCTTTCTTGCAGCCTTTACTAGAGCCACGAGGACACGAACAGCTGACGACTCCACCTGGCTTGTGTGTAATCCAGCATCATCTGGGAATTTGCACCTTGTGTCTAATCCAGCATCATTAGGGAACTGGCACCTTGTGTGTAATCCAGCCTCATTCTGGAAACATGATCTCGAGGTTGACCATACTTCCCTCCTCGCAGGAACTGCATCCTGACATGAAGTTACTTCTTTGTTAGATAATTACTCAAAGCAACCCAGATCCATTTAGTAGAAGCCAGATAAACAGAACAGGGAGAAGTGAATTCAAAAGGAAAAAAATATAAAAACAGAATACAAGGTGAGAACACCCACTTCCTACATCAAGCTAAAAACGAAAGCATTAGGACGATTAGGACTCTTCTTATGACACATCGAAGAACACAAGGCTTAAGAGAAACAGAAACTACAACATATACACATCGAAGAACACGAGGCTAAACGAAAGTAATTGAAAGGGTGTTACTTACCAAAGCTTGTTTTACAGGTCCGGTGCAGCTCCTCTTAAACTTGCCACGCTCCTTGAAGATGTCCCCAATATCCCGTGTTTGGTCTTCATTGCTCCTCTGCATGTTCGCACTCGTGGTTTTAAAATCTCAACATGGCAAGAAAAATATACTACTAGTAATACTCGCGCATCTTGTGGGCAACATTAAAGCACTCGTCTGCCATGTTAGAGCATCTCCAACAGAATCGCAACGTGCGGCGCTTTAAAAAAGCGTTTACAGTGCTAAGATTGAGAAGTAGAGATAGAGAGTAGAGGATGTAGTTCTCAGCACAGATAGATAAAAATAGATTATTCAACTACTCCTCATCGTCCGACTCCTCCTCAGTGATGTCCTCCTCTGACGTCTGACTGTAGGCGTGAAGATACCGATCGTCGTCGGATTCCAAGGGTGACGCTGCTCCTAGCCTCATGTTGAATTGAGCGTCCGCTTTTCGCCTACGCTTGTCCTCGCGATAGGCGGCTCGCTCCACCCTCCTCTTATCGCTCTCCGCCCTCCTTTGCTTGTAGAACTCGCGCTCGTTGATGATGTCCTGCGGGAAGCGTTGGCTCCACAGCGCCATGGCTTCCTCGTCCATCTCGGCGATACCGAGACGGTGCTCCCGCCTCCGGTTGTCGCGACGATCCTCGTCGGTGATAAGCCGCGGCAGAGGCGCGAGCTCCTGTGCCCGCTCCCGCGTCGGCACGTTGGGGAAGTTCAATGTTCTATGAGGCCACCGGAGGCGCCACGCCGCCGCGTCGTATGCGCGGGCGGCCTCGTTGGTGGTGTCGAAATTGCCGAGGCCGAGGCGCATCCCGCGGAACCGGATCTCGGCGGAGAAGCCGCCGGAGGGGTGTGCGCGAACGCCGCGGTATCCCCAAGTTTCCCGACGACGCGGCGGCGGCGAGGTGAGAAAGAGCGGGGAGAAAGTGGTGGCGAGGCACAGAACGGGGAGAGAGCGGTGGCAAGGCACAGAGCGATGGGAGGGCGTTGGATTTTATAAAGCGCGCCGGACGCCGCGCGCCAAAACTACCGCACGCCCGACCGCTTTTTCCCACGCGCGCGCAATCCTTTCCCGACGTCTCTGCTATCTCTACTCTCTTCTCTACTGTTATATTTATTTTATATTTAATATTTATCTCTACTTCTCTACTCTCTATTTTTTTCTCTACTTTTTCCCTACTCTTATAAAAAACAGAGTTGGTGATGATGGTGTTCCTGCCATCCTGCAATATAGGCCATCCAATTTATATCCGACGGATAGGAAGGAAACTGTGGCAATTTTGCAAAAAGATACCCACACCCCTCTCCGCATTTGCAAATAAGGCATTCCCTCGTTCATCCTTTTCTCCCACAAGATAAACTACTCATACAAATGCATCTTGATGCGTGCAACGCATGGGCATCTTGCTAGTTCTAAAAAACTATCCATCATTTGCCACACTGCTGGTTGCAGATGAAATACCTACCCAAGCACAGCGCGATACAGGAGCGACGCACAGTTACAAGCTGATATTCTGTTGGACAATGGAGGCTATAACCAATTACTTTTACGGGAACAATAGCACCCAGGAAATTTGAAGGGTAGGTATGAACAAAATTGGAACTGCACATGTACTGCTAAGTGATTCAATACACACATTACCAATCGAGGAGGAGAACGATGGTCGCGGTGGCCTCTGTGAGTCATGGTCGGCAACGGGAGTCAGTTCATTGTCCACGACAGTGGTGCTTCTGCGCTTGGCGCCGGCTTCCGGGAAGCAGATCCAAGACCGTGGAAGACGGTGCCGGGGAAGAGGCTCCATGTACGACGACGATGGTGGACCGGCTCTAGTGCGGCATACGAGGTTGTCGATGAGGCAGATGTGCTGCGGTGGACGTGTGCGCCGATGTAGAAGGGGAGGAGCACAAAGGTTGCGGTGCCATGGAGAAGTCTATTTTGCGGTGGGGATAGAAAATGGGGAGTATTCAGGTGTACTACTCTGGGTGCTGGGGTGGGGTTGGCTGGGTAGGGTGAACCTGAAGTTACAAAAACAGCCCCTACCAACCATCATCCGTAGGCCTGTTCCGAAGGCTATGATGGTAACTTCCCACTGCTCGAATCAGGGTCGCAGGAGATTTTCCCGCCGACCTCAAAATTTTGTGACACTGAACTCCCCATGTGGCGTGTTGGGTGATTCGGCTAAGCAACTAGCGAGTAGTATTAGTAAACTCTGCATATTAGGTTTGACCGAAGTCAAACTTCCTAAAGTTTTACCAAGTTTATAGAAAAATATAAACATTTACCATAACAGATATGTATGATGTGAAAGCACATTCAATAATGAATCTAATGGTATTTATTTGTTATTGTATATGTTAATATTTTTTGTTATAAACTTTCTGAGAGTTTACAAAACTTGACTTTGACCAATGCTAATACGCAGACTTAAATAAAAACGGAGGGTGTACACATTTGTTTTCTTAGTATGTAGTGAATTAATCATTTGTTGAAATTGTGAAATAAATATGTTAGGCTACTGACTTCGAATGTAATGGTCTATACAATTCAATAGTTACAATCATTGTCGAATTCCAAGATGTATACGAGGTCTATAGTACTTCACAACATGCTCAAACTCGCATAATCCCAGTCAAATGACAATCAAAATGCATTTCATAGTTATTACTTTGTAGGATACAACAAAACCAACAATAACTCTACATGAGCCATTATAAAAGCAACATTTTGAACATATCCCAATGTGTGAATGAAACGTGCAGAGAGAGCTTGCGAAGATGGAGCAGATAGGGCGGGAAAGATTGTATGTATGTGGACGAGAGAGTAGGAGACAAACCTAACGAAACAGAAAGAGGGAGATAGAGAGAGAAAGAGAGAGGAAGAAGTTAGGTCTGTGAGAAAGATGGAGACATGTAATATACGTGAGATGCGTGTGCATCCGAATTCTGTACACGTGGAAGGAGAAGAGACAACAGGTTTGATGAGAGAGCTGGAAAAACATGGATGAGAGGGGAAGGATCTTGTGGGTTGAGGGATTGATAAATTTGTGCGGGGGAGAGAGGGATTGGTAATTTTGTGCGAGAGAGACAGGGTGGGGGGAGGAGTCAGTCAGCCGTCGTCACATCATCCTGCTTCCAAATGGCCCCACATTCTCTAGCGCGGTGTGGTCGCCAACTTCGATCTCCTCGATGCCCTCTTTGAAGATTGAGGTGTTGTGCATGCTGGGGTGCGAAGAAGCACAAGCGAGAGTGGTCTCCATATAACCTTGGATGGGGATGAATTGTGTGCTCGGGGGAGGGGGTGTGTGTGTGATGTGTGTTGTGCTGTGTGTGTGTGTGTGTCAGATATTGAGAGAAAACAAACCTAAGGAGAGAAATGTGTGTGTATGTGATGGAAAGCTACTTGCTAAACAGGGTATTCACGAAGAGATTGTGCGTGCGAGATAGAGAGCGATGTGCGGGCCTTGAGGTGGGCAGGGGCGGGTGAGGGTGTCAAAATGTGTGCGTTGATGCATGTGTTACATGAGATCGTGCGAGGGACGGACGAATCGAGAGAGATGGTTATTGTGTTACGGATGCTCCTCTCTCTCTCTCACACACACACACACACACACAAGTAAAATAGAAGACCGTTCTCTCATGTATACACAACGTATCGGCATCTGTCTATGTCTCACTCATGCATGATCATTTGCACATTCACACCTCTCTATGTCTCTATCACACCCATACCGTCTCCACATTGCCCTTCCGCCACAACACACATATGGACACATACACACGTTCTCTCTCAGTCACACACAGGGGCTGTTTGGTTTGAGACTAAGGGGCTGTTTGGTTTGTGACTATGGTTGCCACATCTTGCCACACCTAAGGTTAGGCAACTTTGACCAATTTAGGAGGGTGTTTGGTTCAAGCCTTACCTTAGGCAATATACTTTTTGCCACACTAGGGCCCCGCATGACATACACTCACAAAGTGTGGCAAGATTCCCTTAGACTTGCCAACTTGTGGCTGGGGTTGTTTGGTTCTAGGCCTAGCATTGCCACACTTTGCCACACATTTTTGCCAACCTTGCCTAAGCTTAGTTCATTAAAATGAGAGCCACAAGTTGGCAAGCCTAAGGGAATCTTGCCACACTTTTTGTGTGTATGCCATGTGGGGCTCAAGTGTGGCTTGCCTAAGGTATGGCTTGAACCAAACACTCACCTAAGTTAGTCAAACTTGCCTAACCTTAGGTGTGGCAACCTTTGGCAAAGTTAGTCACAAACCAAACAGCCATTTTAAAGAACTAACTTTACGCAAGAGTGGCAAAAATTGTGTGGCAAAATGTGGCATTCCTAGGCCTAAAACCAAACAGCCCTTAACTTTGCCTAAGGTTGCCACACCTAAGGTTAGGCAAGTTTGACCAACTTAGGTGGGTGTTTGGTTCAAGCCACACCTTAGGCAAGCCACATTAGGGTCCCATATTACATACACTCAAAAAGTGTGGCAAGATTACCTTAGGCTTGCCAACTTGTGGCTCTCATTTTGAAGAACTAACCTTAGGCAAGTGTGGCAACATTGTCTCTATGCCAAGTGGGCCATAGGGGCAATTAAGCGTGGCAAGCCAAAGTGTGGCAAAAACCAAACACATGCCAACTAAACTGTGGCTGCCAAATTTTGGCTTGGCAAACAGTGGCTGGGAACCAAACAGCCCCAAAATCAGTATTAAAAAAACTAGGGCACACCTAAAACGTCCAAATCCAAATAAACACAAACTGGAGCTAAATTCAAATATATGTAAATATTGTAGCGTCAAGAACTTTTCCCGGAAAAAAAAGTTGAGTAATATTCAGGGATTGTTTTCACACACACGAAAAGGTTTGGTGGATGTCCTTCGAGCGCGACACGGTGACGAACCGTTCGATCGACCGTGCGGCCGTGGTTCACGCGCTTGCATAGGATTCCGTATCGTGGCTGTGGTAACTAATAAAAGCGCTGCCTAAGTCTAATGTTTACGTGTACTAGTACGGTTTTCTTTTAAGTTTGACCAACCCTATATAAAACTAAACTAAGCTCCCATACGCGCACTCATCAATATGCCGTCGCCGCCGTTGCGCATGCCGGCGCCCGCCTGCTCCGGCCAACAACTTCTCGCCCATCACCGCCGTGTCGCCGCCAAGCCGAAGGCTCGCCCGCTCACATCGTCTGTAGTCCCTCCTCGCGATGCCGCCGTGCTGCCAAGCACGCGAGCAGCTGGTGGAGCCGCGTCTATGCACGAAGTGTATGAAGAGGAGGACGAGCGCGTGCTCCAGCACGCCAGCGAGGAGGAACTAGCGTGTCATTGTCGTCTCCGCCCGCGCGGAGGAGGCGCGCATGGTGGCTGTCGCGGCGGAAGCCGGTCGCGCGCGTGTCGAGCCTGCAAACCGGGTGCGGACGCGGAATCTACCTTCGAGACCTTGAATGCCACGTGGATCCTGCAATCTGAAGGAGCAATTTGAGTCACTCGACTCTTTTGAGCCGTTTGATGCAACATGGATGGCTAGAAGGGCTTCCTCAACCTCCGAAATAGATGCACGGTTCATCTTCTCAGCCCGCCACACGCCTAACCGCCTGCCGCCTCCGCCGCGCCCTCCCCTGAACCGCCTGCCACCGCCATGCTCCCCCCACCCCCGCCATCCATTTAACCCCGGGCACGATCCATTTTTTCGGCGGACTGCATTCCACACCCAACACTCATAAGATAGATCATGGGCACCCTGCCGTCTTCTTCCTTCACTCCGTCGAACTTCTTTCACAAATCTACTAACCTAAATTATACTACTAGTACGAACGTATTAACTACAGTAGGAACACGAAGATACGAGCAGTAGTACCAACTGCAATAAGAACAGTAGTAAGACATAGTACTAGTACTACTGTACGTACTAAAGAGTTCAAATAACGAGAAAGAACATAAACATAGTTCTGCTGGGGCCTCAGCACAACACACCCTTGAAAATAAACTAAGCAACTAGTCCGCTTGACACTGCAGTAGAACCAGCATGAGCGACGGCACTGCCACCTACTCGGAGTCCGAGTCCACGTTCTTGACTTCGTCCTCACCCCTCTTCCTCTTCGCCGACGCTTCTTTGCTTGAACCGGTCACTGGGCTCTGCTTCTTCATCCAACCCTTGTAGATATTTAAACAAAGGTAGGCATCCATTGCTGCGTACAGGATGTGATCTTCATCTAATGTCTTCGACTCCCATGCATGATGAAACTCGTGATGAGGTTTCTTCAGTTTAGCGTACGAACGATCAATCATGGCTGCTGCCAGGGTCAGCATTGAAGGCTGAGAGTAGGACACCAGCCCTTCCTTCTGGAGGTCGAAGGGGTCGCCTACAACGAGGCCTATCCGACCCAGGATTTCCTTGTCATTCCTAAAGTCTACAATAGCGAATTTGACTCGGCCGCCCTTGAGGAACTTCTTAAATTCCTCGCACTCAACGTCGGCATGACATATGTGGTAGACCAAGAATAAGTCATGCACGCAAACCTGGATCATGGCGGGCTTCTTCCTCTCTGCCTCCTTTAGTTTCTTCTCGCTTCCCAGGACTGTGGTGTACTCAACATCTAGCCCAACGACCCATTCATCATTTGAGTTTTCGAACATGCGTTTGAAGCGAGCAAGGCATTCTTTCACCGTTGCGGAAGAACGGGTGTAGATGACGTCGAACTCATCGCCGGTGATGGTTCTAACGTTTTACTCACCGCCGATCATGGAGATTTGGGACGCCATGGATTTGGGAGGAGGGATAGGATTAGTGGAACTGCCGTAGTGTGGAAGGACGGGACGACTGGGAGCGAACTGTTGTAAGGTACTGTACTAGTAGAAGACGGGGACGAGTAGGGCGTGCGAACGGCGTGGGGTTGCTGGCTTGCCCGGTGGATAAACGGCTGCAAGCCCCCAAAGAGTTCTCGAGAACTATGCGGGACCCACTAGATGTCATGTCTACTAGACCCATATCGTAGGCCTGACAGTATAGCTTCTGCCTGTTCACACGCCATGCCAGCTTGTGTGTAACTTCAATTAATTCCTTCAACCGTCGCGCCTCCCACGACCTTCGCCTCCCTCGCGCGGTCGCGCCCTTTGAGACTTCGACCGGCTATAAATGAGCAATTTTTTTTGCGTACTCCGCATGCATGATACTCACTCTGGTCCTTTTTACTTCCGTCAACCGTTTATACTAAAAATATCAATATCTACAATACTGATTATAATGAGTAGTATAAAGCACCTCTTGGGTGGGTTAGATTTTTTTGGGTTAGTTGAGTTCAAACTAACCCAAACTAACTCTAACACATGGATCCAAACTGGGCCAAGGTTAGCTATTAGAGTACTACTACCTCCCTTCTAGTTTAAAGGGCTCGATTCAAAATTTTGACCTACTCTTAGCAAGATAGAGGCGGTGGTATAGTTTTTGTAGTTCTTCACAAAAAAATGTGTTTACCAATGCATGCATGAACACTAGTTACTCTAACCCCCTCTCTTCTTTAATTCTTTGCCACATCAGCATGTTTGCTATTCCCGTGTGCATGATACCAGCTAAGATACCACCATTATGGCCAGCCTTAATCATCGCATGCAATAATTTAGTGCACCTTGAAATATGAACATGTGTGGGGCGTGTATGTTTTTAATGACTTGAGACTATACCTAGCCCCGCATGCAAGATGAGATTTATTATGCATCGTTCCCCATACCTGCAGGAAGCCCGTTCGTCTCCAAATCTTTTCCTCGCCATGTGTGCAAACAATATGCCTGCCAGACTCTCCTTCTCCCTCCGGCGGTCCCACCACTCCACCCCGTGTGGAAAAAATCTGCATGCATGACTCTCCTCCCCCCGCGCTCGTCCAATCCATTGTGACCAACAATATTTCCACCCCTTCCCACCCCCGTAATTTACTCCAACAAATATGCCCACGTAGCTGTTACTTAACTGCAAGTGCATTGGTTCACTAACATATGGGCCCAACAGGGGTCTGGCCCACATGTCAGTGACGCAACTGGACCTGCAGTTAAGTCAGTGCAGCTCAGTCCATATCTTACGTAGGTGTGCCATTGCTCGCTATAAATACTGCGCCTCCCACGACATCGCTATCTCCTCCCCCTCCCTCTCACGTCGACCACCATGGCATCGCCCCTCCCAAGCCCTAGGCGCCCCTCGCTGCACCGCGCGGACGGTCATGCGTCGCCGTTCCGTTCCTTGCCGCCACTAGTCGAGGAGGACGCGTCGGTGTTCCGCTCCTCGCCGTGACGTGGCGCGTCGCCGTTTCGTTCCTCGCCGCCACTAGTCGAGGAGGACGCTCGGCGTTCCGCTCCTCATCGCGACGCGACGCGTCACCGTTCCGTTCCTCGCCGCCACTAGTCGAGGAGGATGCGTCGGTGTTCCACTCCTCGCCGCGACGCGTCGGCGTTCCCAATCTCGCCAGCACGCGCGTCGGAGGACGCGTCGTCTCCCTGCTACGAGGAGAACGCCGCGTCGCCCACCAAGCCCCCCAGCCTTGAGGAGCTTTGAAAAGAAATGGATGTCGCCTTGTGGGAGGCTTTGCCTCCAGCAGAGTGCACCAAAATAGAGGCAGAGAAGAAGGTCGAGGAAGAGAAGCGCACCGCAGAACAAGCTGCCTGGGAGGCCTATGTCGCGTCCGAGAGAGTCAGGCAATTGGCTCTTTGGCAGAAGGCTCGTGCGAGGGCCGTGATGGTGGTGGAGGACGTCCGTGCCGACGCCCTGAGTGCAGTCGGGCCCAAGAGCCTCATCTACGCTTGGCGGTACGTGGACATGGTGCATGCTTCCAGCGAGGAGGAGTACCTGTTGGCGCCGGATCACCACACAGGTGAGATCGCGCTCGCCCGCCAGCAAGCCGCCAATCAGCACCTCGCGAGTTGCGAGGCTGAGGAAGAGGCATTGTGTCGCCGCGCTGGGAAACAGCCGCGCACCAGGGCAATCGTGGCACGCCGCAAGCGCTCCTGCGAGCGTCGTGGCTTTTAGGAGGAGTATAATTTTTGTTTCGTAAGGCGATTTCATTAGTTTTGGGACGCAAATGATAAATCCCGAACGTTCAGGAATTTTTAGCGTCCTTAATTAAGTATGTAAAAGGGAAAGTTTGGAAACCTTATGTATTCGTACGCATTTTGCAAGTACGTGCATATAGCACAAACTTTACTATATACTATCGTACTACACGTCTCTCTCGATATATGCTTGCAGAGTGTGCTACTCCCTCCGTCCAGATCAATAAGTCATCTTTGGTTGTGCACCGTGACCAAGAAGGAGGGAAGACTTATACACCTAGACGGACGGAGTACTACTATTACTTATGTACGTGCAAATGCACGTTTTAACATTAAGATGCGGTTTTTGTAAAAGTAGAAAAACAGCACTAGTCAAGCTTGTGAAACGATTCAATGCAAAACAAATGAAAAATGCTCATTTGATTGTTTACTTTTAGCTTCCTTCTCTGTGGTTATTTCTTTTTCGTACTTTGTACGGAGTATCTCACTGGTTGGAAAGGCATGCAAATTCCCAAACCGCTTCCTACACCCTGTATCGAATTTTTTGCCTAACAAGTTGTGTCGTGCAATTGGAATTCCAACTTGAGTACTACTACTAGTAGGAGTATCAGGGGCCAGTTCTTTTAGGCTTCTAGATTAGTAATCCCATAAAATCTACCTCCGTCCTGGTTTATTGGTCCCCATTGTAATTTGTGTCAAATTTTGATCATAAATTTAACTATTGAAATGTTAGTGCATGTCACATGCACTAACATTTTATCAGTTAAATCTTTGGTCAAAATTTAGCACAAATTACAATGGTGAGGAATAAACCAGGACGGAGGTACTACTAGTAGTAGTTTAGAAGCCCAAATAAATGAGTGAGGCGCCTTAATGTTACTCTCCGCTGTGACTAGTCTTAAAGCTGGGGAAGCCGCCAAAAGAACTGGCCCTAGGAGTAGTAGCTAGGGATACTAGGAGTAGTAGCTAGGGATCGAGTGTGCGAGATGAACCGGAGAAAGTAAATGCAGAGAGATGAAATGCAAAAAAGACGGAGGGATGTGATGGTTGCTTGTTCGTTTATTTTACTAGGCCACTTATTACTGGGAGTGTTTGGGTTTTGTGATATGACGGCTTTACTGCTGCGCCACGAGCGGGATGAGACTCCCGTGCAGCGCCGCCCTCTACACTAGTACGACTACATCGATCGTAGTTTATCCCCCATTGAATTTGACTGAAGATTTAACTGACAAAATGTTAGTGCATGTCAACAAAAACAATATCGTTGGATTCGTATTTGAACATAGTTCTCAATGATACTCCTATAATTTTAGGTGACATGCATCATCATTTATCGTACTATATATAATGTTAGTACAATTTTTTGTCGTACTAATCTATACTCCCTCCGTTTCTTTTTACTCCGCACATAAGATTTGGTCCAAGTCAAACTACACAAAGTTTGACCAAATTTATATAAAAAATATAAACATCTACAAAACTAAAACTATATAGTATGAAAATACGTTTCATGGTGCATCTGATAATATTGATTTCATATTGTGAATGTTTATATTTTTTAATATAAAGTTAGTCAAACTCTACAAAGCTTGACTTTGACCAAACCTTATATGCGGACTAAAAAGAAACGGAGGGAGTAGTAAGGTGCCCGTGCGTTGCACGGAAGAGTGAAATGCATTGATCGGGGAGTTGTTTATTTTGACAAAGGATGTGGGGGTCATCTCATGTGTAACGGGTATCGATAGGTTTGTTCGGATATTATTTCATCACTAGAACTCACAAACATCCGGGTGAAATAGATTAAAAAGTATCTATTACAAACAAAAGCGTTCAACTGTTCAACCTGCATCCAAAACTTGTGAAGAAATAACTCTTATTGTGCTTTGCATGAAATGATCTTCAAGAATTACTTTTTGAGTATCCATTGTTATACATGTTGGCTACATATGACATGGAACTTTCTTATAGTCAACAGTTGGCTATACTATTTAAGTATTAACCATGCCCTTATACACCTAGACGGAGGGATTAAATCAGGATGACTTGGAAGGGGGCAGAGGATATGTAAGAAATGGTTCATCATAAGTCTTTCACCAGTACTGTAGTAAAAATTCATACATGGAAGATTCTAGACTAAACCATAAATGGATACACTTTTATTCATGCGCGATACTCCAATAGAGCAAGATCATGCATGGAAGTCTCCACATGCTTAGACAGCGGATTACATTGAGCGAGGACTAATGATCAACATTTAACTTGAAAATGCAGATGTCCAGGTGAACCTCCTTGGAGTCCCCGTGCACATTGTTGGAGTTCAAATAACACCATGGGTTTTCCATGTCCACATCGGCGGGAAGGACCCAGCTCGGCAGAGTCCAAGTATGCTTGGCGTACCCAGTGTCGCCGCCCACGTACCTCCGAGGGGTAGTAATAGTGAGCACGCACGCGTACATCGGCCTCGTGTCAGTGTCAGCGTCAGCGGCGTCGCCCCTGACGCACACTACAGAGATGTGGCGGCGGCCTGCGCGGGCCTCGCCGGTGGCCACGATCAAGAGGAAGACGATGCCGTCCTCCTCCGAGACTAGCAGGCGGCGCTGATCCTCCAGCGACTCCGGCATGGTGAACGGGTAGCACGTCTCGTACTTGATGTTCTTCGCCAAGGGCCAGTAGTGATTGCTGCACGCCTGCGTCAGGTGATGCACGATGTCCGCCGGCGAGCCCCAAAACGGCACTGGGCACTCATAGCAGTAGACGAAGGGCTCCTTGGAGGCATCGACCAGGCTGTCCATGAAACGGGAGTGGCTGTAGGGGACGTTCCGCCAGTTGAATATATGAGCAAGTTACTACGAGATTTAGTCCGAATAAGCACAAAATAAATCATGACGGCTATAACAGAGATTAAACTAATCATGCGGACTAGCATAGTAGATGAACAGATCGAATCTAGGACATAGACTAGAAACATGAATTCTACCATGATTTCGAACAGGAAGGACAGAAACACATACGGTGCAACGGGAGCAGCACCATTGGCGTTGAGGTTGTCGCCCATGTCGTTGAGGAAGAGGTTGCCGAGGTCGGGGAAGAAGTCGTTGTCGGTGAAGTCATCGCTGCTAGCAGTCGTGAGAGTGTGCTCCCCAAATTTCAACAGCGCCCGCCGAATAGAGCGCAGGAGGGAGTGGCTGTAGGGGACGTTGCGGCCGCCGAATGGAGCGCAGGAGTAGCCCACGAAGCAGTAGATGGTGCTCCTTCCTAGTCTCTATTCTTATCTCTATCTCTACTACTCTTCTTTGTTTTTTATAATATACTAGTTGTAGTTGTCAAATCGAATAGTACTGCGCCATCAACTGCACGCCCGGCTGAACACGCCTCCTCGCCTCCATCAAACCCCTCCGTTAAACCCGCATGCAAACCGAGAAACCTACTCCGGCCCGCAGGAGGAAATTTGCCGGTTGCCGTTGGAGAATAATAGAGTCACGTCCAATCCATTTGAGTTAATTGCGTGTATGATTCTGCTTCTATAAAAAGTTAATTACATCCTTAATCTTGTATTCTAAGTACTCTGTGGGTTCCACTATCAGTACAGTGTACATGACTTGCAGGCTGGCTACAGATTCGTACAGAAAGTTAAAAGGAAACAAATCCATGACTTGCAGGATTGGAGTTAGCACCGATGGTGGTTCATAGTCGTTCCACGCTCGGGCATTGAAGTTTGTAACTATTTTAGATTAGAACATACTACTCCTCCGGTGCTAGTGGTAGAACAGAGTCCTACTCCACTACTACTCTACTCAAGCAAGTTAGGGCATAGTAGCACGTACTGTAGGGAGTACCAGTACTGTGATCACTCAAGCAAGTTGTCTGACTTCGATATGACCCTACGCTGCTGGTATGTGTCTCGTAAGTCAAGCGGCGTGCTGTAGTCATCATCACCTGTCCACTTCCCGCAGCACATATTCGCTTCTCCATCTTTGTCCTCTCTTGTAAGTGCATCTAGTGCCACCCCTAGTTGGTTTTGAATATTAACGACAAACCTGGTTGAGGGACTAATGTGTTTGTGAGAATTGCAGGATAACACAGGTAGTAGTCCCTCATTGATTCGGTTTACCTACTGGAGATGACCCCTAAAAATGTATGAAGGCATTGAAGACAATGGTGGTATGAGAAGACATTCACATTGAAGACTATGACAAGAGAAGACATCACGTGAAGACTATGGAGCGCGAAGACTTAGTTGTTTCGTTGTTTCCTTTTCTTATTTGTTGAGTCATAGGAACCACCGTACTGTTAAGTGGGGTCCCAGTGAACAAAGTCAGAGTGACTGAAGTGATGCTCAACCAAAATCCTATGTCTTCGAGCAAAGACAATGAGAGCAAATCTTATCCAGAGCTAGATGAGTCAGCTTTACTTGTAGCCCAAGTCAAGCTGCCGCGTGTGTTTGAAATCTGACCGTTGGAACACGTGTGAGTTCCTAAGTGACCCAGGGTGATTTCGGACAAATCAGGTCGGGTTGCCTAGTGGCTATAAATAGCCCACCCCCTACACCATAAATTGGTGGCTGCTCAGAGTTAGTGCACGGCTTTTGTTGTTTGAGAGCAACCCACCTCCGTAGCATTTGAGAGCGAGATCCTTGTGAGGACAAAGCCCAAAACACCCACGGCCAAAGAGTGTTAGGCATCAATGAAGTCTTTCTATCCACGTGATCTGAAGACTTGTTACACTTGAGGACTGTGAATCCTCCAGCCGGTTAGGCGTCGTGTTCTGAGCATCCAAGAGTCATCGTGGATTGCCGGTGAACGAAGTCTGTGAAGGTTTGGAAGTCTACCTTGAAGACTTACCAGAGTGATTGGACGAGGACTGGGTGTCCTTAGCTCAAGGGGAATAAGGTGAAGACACGGTCTTCTGAGTTAAATCTCAGCCTCCCTAACCAGACGTACAGCTGTCATAGCAACTGGAACTGGTCCAACAAATCATTGTCCTCACCAAGTGTCTGGTTCTATCCTCTCCCTCTCTTTATTTACAGTTTGTCTTCGTGAAGTCATTGCCTGTTTGCATTACCTGTTTGACTTCACTATGTGACTTCTATTGTTGTTTGGCTTCATACAATCTTCCATCCTGATCTTTACTACCTAGCTGCTATTAGTCTTTGTGCTTTCACTTCATTGAATACTTGACTATGGCTTGCTTAGTGTAGTCTACCTTCCGCTGCATATCAATAGGTTCATTTCTATTGTTTGTCTTCGAAACTTTCATGTTTTGAAGACTTTCATAAAAATCGCCTATTCACCCCCCCTCTAGTCGATTACTAGCACTTTCAATGGGTATCAGAGCAAGGTACTCCCTTGTTCTGTGTGATTCGGTTTAACCACCTGGAGTTTTAGCTACGTCGACTGCAGGGATAATCAAAGTCTCCGCTGCGTGCCCCGTCTTCGATGGAACTGAATATCCCTACTGGAAGAATAAGATGCGAATGCATCTTGAAGCCATTGATGTCGACCTCTGGTATGTCGTCAAGAATGGTGTTCCCAAGACTGGTGAAGGTGATACCCCTGCTGATGTCAAGAAGTTCATTCAACTGGATTCTACTGCCAAGAACATCATCTGTGGTCATCTGACCAAAGGACAGTATGGCCGTGTGAGTGCCCTGGAAACGTCGAAGCTAGTCTGGGACTGGCTCTCCAAGGTCAATGAAGGCGTCTCAACCCAGAGAGATCAAAGGATTAGTGTTCTTCACAACCTCTTCAACCGCTTCAAGAGAAACGACAATGAGAATGTCCAGCTCGCGTTTGATCGCCTCACTGACATCAGAAATGAGCTTCGTGCTCTAGGCGCCACTGAGATCACCAAGCATGAAATCATCAAGACACTGCTGAGATCACTTGACAGCTCATTCGACACCCTTGCCCTGATGATACAAGAACGCCCTGACTTCAAGACACTCAATCCGTCTGACATACTTGAGAGGCTCAACACACATGAGTTCCAGCTATCTGAGAAAAGAGATATCTATGGTCCCAACTATGGCCGAACTCGCACTTTGAAGGCAAAAGCTGTTTCCTCATCTGAAGAAGAATCTGATTGCAGTTCTGGTGATCCTGAAGACATTGGAAAGGAACTTGCTATGCTTGTGAAGAAGTTCCAGAAGTTCACTAAGAAGAAGGGCTTCAGAAAGTCTTCACGATCCAGCTCAAGAAATGATGAAGCTTCCACTCATGATTACAAGAAGAGAACATGTCACAAGTGCAAGAAACCTGGACACTACATCTCTGAATGTCCACAGTGGGACAATGAGAACAAGAAGAAGAAGAAGAAGAAGAAGAGCAAGGAATATGATTCTGATGACAAGAAGAAGAGGAAATCTTCAAAGTCTTCTCCCAAGTCTTCGTCCAAGTCTTCATCGAACAAGAAGAGCTCATCTGGCAAGGCTCGTGCTTTTGTTGGCAAGGAGATGGATTCAGAGGAGGAGTCTGCTTCTGAGAAGGCGGAGGTGGAGTCTGAGGAGGAGTCCGACCCTGGCGTTGCAAGTCTGGCTCTAGCTACAGCCTACGCTGCCAAGTCCATCTTCAACACTGAAGACAATGGCCCCGTCACCAATGCCGATGCTAATGACAAGGACGACTCAGCTCCCACCTACTGCTTCATGGCACGAGGTGCCAAGGTAAAATCACGCGATGCTTACTTTCAAACATCAAGTGAAGATGACTCTGATTGTGAATCCAAACCCAGCTACAAAACACTTGCTAAAATTGCAACTGAACAACAGAAAGCTATGGAACATACTCAAAAACTGTTAGACAAAAGCGATGACCTGTTGGACGCGTAAATGACCCGATCTCAGTCCTTAATTGAAGACATAAAAAATCTTCATGTTAAGTACCAGGAACTTGAAAGTCGTCATGAAACACTCTCAACCACTCATGAAAAGCTTTCCTATGGTTATCTTCAAAGGAAGCAAGAGCTTGAGAAATTGTGAGCGGCTCATGAAGATCTTCAAAAAGAGAATGAGTCACCTCGCGCTCAACAGATCAGTCCCGCTCAGGAAGGATTTGAACCACCATGTCTAAAATGCCTTCAGCGTGATAACGCTACTTCTGTTGCTGAATGTTCTACTGCTGCTACTGTTGCAATATCTTCAACTGTTGATGTGGTAACTAACCCCTCTGCTGAGGATACCACTACTATTGCTGATGAAAATGCTAGGTTGAAGACATTGCTTGAAACAGGGATGTACAAAAGTCTCAAAGGGCATCAGACACTGTGCGATGTCCTCAAAAAGCAGATTCTAAACCGAAACCCTAGGAAAGAGGGTGTTGGGTTCGAGAGGAAAATGAATGTTGATGGTTCCTACTGGAAGCCTGAGCAGTATCCCAAAACCACATGGGTTGCTGCAAAGGGACCTTTAGTGGATCCATCCACCTTATCTGGCTTCACTTGTGCTAACCCTATTATCATTGATGAATCCTTTGACGCAAACTATAAACTGTTTAAGAATTAGAATGGTGAAGTGTTTGCCAGGTATATTGGTACTAACTGCAGGAATGGACCACCAATGAGGAAGATCTGGGTTCCCAAAAGTTGTCTTGAGAATCTTCCTGTGAATGTCATCATGACACCGCCTGGGAAGAAGACAAATCCCAGACCAAAAGCTTCATATGGTCCAAAGGCTTCATACAGATACAGGACTCAACTGAGTCACCCTATCGCCAATGTTTTGCAGGGAAATCGTACTCAAACTTATGAATATGAGTGTGTGTCTTCAAACCGCTATGTTCATAAAACTAAGAACTTTTCTGCTTATCATATGAGTATCATTCATCTCCTGCAAGGCTATTTGCTAGGGCTCCAAAGCCGAAGTTCTCAGATGCTGCACTTAGACTCATTGCTTCTAAGCCACCCCTGAAGATGTGGGTGGTTAACAAGAATTAACTTTCTTTTGCAGCGAAAGGTCTCCAGCCAGAAATCAAAGGCGTCTGATGCTATTGCTGGGGACCTAAAACATCTTGTAGGGCGCAAGATCAAATGCCCAAATGGTCTTACTATGTATTTTGCTCCTGAATCGCTTGCCAATCATCCTATCAGTCCTAATCTTGATCTGAGCTTTGATAATCCTCTTGTGCGTCAAATGTTTATGCTTCACAATACTCTTGGTGAAGCCTATCCCCCTAACTGTACTGTAGGGTATGACACCTCATGCTTCAGAATGGATTATGGACAGCGGATGCACTAATCATATGACTGGTGATCGAAGTCTTCTCATGGACTCAACCTTACGTCCATCTGACAAGAGTCACATCACATTTGCTGACACTGGTAAAAGCAAGGTATTGGGTCTAGGTAGAGTTGCAATCTCAAAGGATCAGCACATGGATAAAGTGATGCTTGTTGAATCCCTTGGTTTCAACTTAATTCCTTTCTCAATGCTTTGTGACTTGAACATGATTGTGATATTTGGAAAATATCGTTGCCTTGTACTAAATGAATCTGACAAGTCTCTAGTCTTTGAAGGGTATCGGAAAGATGATCTGTACATGGTAGATTTCTCAGCAGGACCACAGCTTGCCGTATGTCTTCTAGCAAAAGCTTTAGAGTGCTGGCTCTGGCATCAGAGGCTAGGGCATGCTGGAATGAGGAACTTACACACTCTCGCAAAGAAGAAGCATGTCATAGGCATCGAGGGCGTCAAGTTCAAGAAAGATCATCTGTGCGGTGCCTGCGAAGCTGGAAAGATGACTAGGGCCAAGCATCCCTCGAAGACAATCATGACGACATCTCAACCCTTCGAGCTGCTACACATGGACTTATTTGGCCCTACTCACTACTCTACTCTCACTACCACTGCTTGTCTCTATGGCTTCGTCATTGTTGATGATTATTCAAGATATACATGGGTGCATATAATTCTCTACAAGACTGAAGTGCAGGATGTCTTCAGACGCTTCGTCAACCGTGCTATGAACAACTATGGCGTCAAGATCAAGCACATCAGAAGTGACAACAGCACAGAGTTCAAAAACACCGGCCTCGACCTTTACCTGGATACGTTGGGCATCACTCATAAGTTCTCAGCTCCGTACAAACCTCAGCAGAATGGCATCATGGAGCGCAAGAACAGAACACTCATTGAGATGGCTCGGACGATGCTTGATGAATACAAGACTCCAAGAAAGTTCTGGCCTGAAGCTATTGATACTGCATGCCATGTTACCAATCGTGTTTATCTTCACAAGCTTCTGGAGAAGACATCCTATGAACTCCTCACTGGTAAGAAGCCTAATGTCAGTTACTTCAGAGTATTTGGTGCTAGGTGCTGGATCAAGGATCCACATCACACTTCAAAATTTGCACCGAAAGCACATGAAGGTTTTATGCTTGGTTAAAGGATTCGCACTCCTACAGAGTCTTCAACCTCTTTCACTATAAAGTGGTTGAAACTGTGGATGTGCGGTTCGACGAGACTAACGGCTCGCAAAGAGAGCACCTGCCAAATGTGCTAGATGAAGTTCCACCCAGTGAATCCATCAAGCTAATGGGAACAGGAGAAATCATACCGGCTAAAGCACAGCCTGAAGAGGAACTTATCATTTCCGCACCTAATCAACCTGAAGACAGTGCTCAGCCCGAAGACAATCCTCCTAACGATGACAATGATCAGCAAGAGCAAAATCTTCGTCCAGTTCATCCTCGTGTTGCAAATGAAGTACAGATTGAGAAGATAATTGATAGCATCAATGGGCCTGGTCCACTCACTCGTTCAAGAGCAACACAACTAGCAAATTTCTGTGGGCACTTTGCATTCATCTCAATATCTAAACCCAAGAAAGTTGCTGAAGCCTTCGTGGAACCTGAATGGATTCAAGCCATGCAAGAAGAACTTCAACACTTCAAACTGAACAATGTCTAGGAACTTGTCAAGCGTCCTGACGACATAATAGGCACAAAATGGATTTATCGCAACAAGCAAGATGAGCATGGTCAAGTTGTCAGAAACAAGGCTCGTCTCGTTGCTCAAGGATACACTCAAGTTGAAGGGATTGACTTCGATGAAACATTTGCTCCTGTGGCTAGGCTTGAAGCTATTCGCATATTGCTAGCCTATGCAAATCATCACAACATCCTTCTGTATCAAATGGATGTGAAGAGTGCATTTCTCAACGGCAAGATTGAAGAAGAAGTGTATGTTGCACAACCTCCTGGCTTTGAAGATCCAAAACATCCTGATATGGTATACAAGCTCAACAAGGCATTGTATGGCCTCAAACAAGCCCCTCGCGCTTGGTATGACACACTCAAAGACTTCCTGAAGAGCAAAGGCTTCAAACCTGGTTCCCTAGATCCTACACTCTTCATGAAGACATATGATGGTGAACTGTATGTGTGCCAAATATATGTGGATGACATTATCTTCGGCTGCACCAACCAGAAATACAGTGATGAGTTTGGACACATGATGCAAGAGCAATAATAAATGTCCATGATGGGTGAGCTGAAGTTCTTCCTTGGTCTTCAAATTCGTCAACAAAGCAATGGCATCTTCATATCTAAAGAGAAATACCTCAAAGACTGCCTAAAGAAGTTTGGAATGCAAGACTGCAAAGGTTACACGACGCCAATGCCATCCAAGAGTCATCTGGGTCCCGACGCCAATGGTAAAGAGTTCGATCAAAAGGTATGCCGCTACATGATTGGTTCTTTACTTTATTTATGTGCATCTAGGCCAGATATGATGCTTAGTGTTTGCATGTGTGCTCGATTCCAAGCGGCACGAAAGGAATCGCATCACTTAGCTGTGAAGCGAATTCTTCGATATTTGGCTTACACCCCAACACTAGGATTATGGTATCCAAAGGGCTCAGAGTTTGATCTAGTTGAATTCTCGGATGTTGATTATGCTGGTGACAAGGTGGCTCGCAAGTCTACATCAGGCACATGTCACTTTCTGGGACGATCACTTGTCTGTTGGTCTTCAAAGAAGCAGAACTGTGTATCACTCTCCACTGCTGAATCTGAATACATTGCTGCTGGATCTTGCTGCGCTCAGCTTCTATGGATGAAGCAAACTCTCAAGGACTATGGCATCCATCTGAAACAAGTACCACTCTACTGCGACAACGAAAGCGCCATCAAGATTGCCAACAATCCAGTTCAGCACTCGAAGACAAAGCACATTGAAATTCGTCATCATTTTCTCAGAGATCATGTTATGAAGGAAGATATTGATATCATACACGTCAACACTGAAGAGCAATTGGCAGATATCTTCACAAAGCCCTTGGATGAGAAAAGGTTTTGCAAGTTGCGGTGTGAGCTAAATATCTTGGAATCTTTGAATGTCCTGTGATCAGGCACACATCCTAACACTTATGCATGTTGATGACTTAGATGTGCAACACACGAGGTAATGTATATCTTCAATCAATGAAGACTTACACTCTGAGTGTGAATACAATAATGCGGAATTTGACTTCGGAGCGCCACGATAATTGTGCGCCGTGTCTGGGTCTAATACTTCCTATACGGTGGGTAACGCCACCACCAAACTTTTGTTTGGAATGTTTTTCTTGGCGTTGCATTTGCTAAGTCTTCGCATTGGTTTGTCTTCATGTTTATCTTCACAATGTTGATTTGGTCTTATTCCGATATATATATGTATGTTAGTGTTCTGTCCTCTACAGCATTCACTTATAGCTATGTCTTCTCGTTTGAATCTTTTGAACTAAGTGAATGTGATCAGACCCTAACCTCTCTATGCTTCCTACCTCAAACTCTATCTATCCAAATCATATGCATTCTATTGAAACCGTCGAATGTCTTCTCTGCGTCCTTGTCAGCAGAAGATACAGAGACAAACATTAAATCTGTTTTAAATGCTCAATCCTTTTTGCCTGAAACCCGGAGAAGCCAGAACGACCACCCGACAGTCCAGGCGTGCGTGGGAACATGGAACAACTTCCAATGTGTTGCATGTTCGCCACGTGTCCCTCAGATGTGAACCGCCAGGGGCACCTGCGTAATTGCGTTGTGCCGTCCCTCTCCCTATAAATGCACATCACATCGCGGTCAAAACACTTCTTCCACCTCTCCACCTCGACAAACCCTAGCGCCACCTCTAGCTCTCGACGACGCCGGAGACGAAGCGCTTAGCTGCCGCGACCTCACCGACACCATCTTCACGCCGGCCGCGGGCATCGTCTTCTCCGCCGCCGCCGTAGGTGTCCTCCGTTGCCAAGTTAGGGCACGGAAGATCGAACTGCTCGGCCTCATCTTCTACTCCGTCTAGCAATTCATCGTGTGGTAAATTAAAACTCTCTTTTTACCGTCTTTTTGATCCGATAGATTCATCCTTTCTACCAAAAGTGGTTTCTGCCTCCACAAATTTGGATCTATCATGTTTTGCATCTCATATGATGCCTAGTATGTTCACTTATGCTTCACACATAGTTAGATTCCTCACTTGTACCTATTCTTGGATTCGTACAAATCTGGAACCAACTCTCAACATATAAGTGAATGTCTTCGCGCTATGAGGTCAATGTCTTCTAAACTGATTTTCTGAAAATGCATATGACCTCTTCCCCTTCCCTCGCATCTCTAATGCTGTCACAGGTACATGTCCGTGGGAGAATCACTTGGTTCTCATAGTCTGCATTCATTTGCAGAATTCCTACAGCATCATATCAACTCTCCCAAAGCCAGTTCATGTCTGACCAGCAGACGGAAGCCTTTGACGGTGTTGAAGCCATTCAGTCTGAACTACATGGCCACAGAAAAATCAGCAAGGAAGGGTGGCAGACAGCGCCGTGGGGGCACATCAATGGATCTGCCCGAAGATCTCTATGAGCTTTACAAAACTGATCCTGAAGAGAGCTATGGTCAGCGCAAGACACGAATCCAATGGATTCCAAGATATTGGGCCGAGCAATGGTTCAAGTACAGATTCGTCACCAAGGAATATGCTAAAAAGAATGCTATCAAACGTCCTTGGGGGGATATTCTCTATAAAAATCTTCAACCCAAGACTAGATCTGAAGCTATTGCTCAGGGTTTCTACCCTTGCATGGTCTATGGACCATAGCCTGCTGATGCCGACCCATCCTCTCTGCTATGGTGTCGTGAAGACAATCTGTTCAAGCGCAACTTCCAATTTGCCAAGAACTCGGCCAAAGAGAACAAGAAGAGTCTCAGATGCAATTTCAACCCAGGGCCTTCTGCTCCTCGGGCTAATAGCACACGAGATGCCAATCCAAATGTCATCGGCCCCTTCGACAACTTTGATGGTCTCCTCTCCTACATTGCTGCTCAAAGGGCCACGGTGGATCAGTCTGGAGATGAAGCTGATTCTGATGAAGCTCCTGCTCCGCCGAAGCCTCAAAAGCTGAAGAAACCCAAGGCTTTGAAGCCCTCAGCTGCACCAAAAGCATCGCAAGCGAAGCCTCTGGCCACTGCTCCTCCTGCACCAAGCGTGCACTCTGAAGATCTCTCTCGCATCTCCAAGTCTAAGAAGAAGAAGAAGAAGAAGCCCGTACAGCCTACTGGTCAAGCACTGACCCCTGCTGCCGTTCTGAGGAATGAGAACGCCGCCATTGATCTGTCTAGTGACGACGATCTTGGCGATGATGCTCTTGAGCTGCTGATAAAGAGCAAGCAAGAGGCGGAAATCTTCAATGATCTTCCCCTCTTCGATGTGGACATTCTGAACAAATTCATTGACAAATGGTTTGATAGCCCAAACCTCAGTTTTGATGATCTGCAACTCCCCATTGGCCTCAGCGTCTCCTTCCATGGCGCCATTGCTCCTGAGCTGGCTCTAGCTCAGAAAGTCGTTGAACTGAAGCACAAAATTGATTATGAGAAGGCTCAGTTCAAGAAGCATATGGCCAAGCTCAGTGTGACTGACGTCCAAAGCTTCAAGACCATGATGCATGAGCTCAAGGAGGCGTTGCACAAGAAGCGTGATGAAGCCAAAGGTTCTCGAGAGCGCATGAAGCTCTTGGCTGCCAAGTGTGTTCAAGCCTACAACGAAGCTGAGAAGCGCAAGGCACTTGGGCGTCCTGGCATCGACCCCCAGATGGCTGCCAAGCAGAAGAAGCCTGCTGTGGACCAAGCTGATACATCCAGGCGGGAAGAACCTCGCATTGTCTTCCTCGCTAGCATGACAGGCGTGAAGCCTAAAGTCCCCATGGTGGCTTCAGAGCTTCAGAAAACAAGGGCAGCTGAAGCCAAAGCCAGAAAGCGCAAGACCAAGAACACCACTGACAATGCTCCACCTACCAAGAAGCGAAAAACCAAGAAGAAAGATCGGGGTGCTCCCTCAGAGCCCCTTGTCGTTGAGCCGATTTCTGTTGCTCGTCCAACATCTGCACATCAAGAGCATCGTATGATAGTTCATGAGCCTGCTTCCACAGAGGCTCCTGAAGCTGAAGACATTCCAGCTATTGACCCCACTGCAGCTGAAGACATTGGTCAACATGACAATGTAGAAGATGATGAAGTCCTTCCTCAGATCGAGCAAAATGTGGTATCATCGCCTGTTCTCACGAACAGCGAACTCATCAGCATTGGTCGTCCCTTGACGCCAATTGCTCAGGATGATTCATGGGCTGATCACCCTCAAGTCACCCCCCGTGAAGAAGAAACACCAACTACTCCCCCAACTCAAGTCACCACTCCGGTGCTTGAAGATGAAGACTTTGTGGCCCAGACAACTCCATCTCCACAAGCGTCGCCAGCATTTCGCAGGCTTCGTAAAGGACCAAGGCCACAAGTCACTCTGTCGAGTGTTCCAGAAGGAGAAGAGCACCAATCAGTATCACGCCAAGTATTTCCTGAAGCCTCTCCAACCGCGAACAAATCCGAGTCTGAAGCCAACGCGGCTGAAGATATTCCGGCTGCATTAGCCGATGAACAAGAAGAGCAAAGAGATGAAGAAGAACGTGTTGCTACACCCTGAACCAACCCAGAAGTTGTTCTCGAGGAGAACGTGTCTGACCCTCCAGCTACTCGAGTGGAGGTTGATAACATTGAGGCGACCACCAACACTAACACTGAAGTCAATGACATTGTCATGGCTGACGCTCATGTGGCGCCTGAAGTTAATGTGGTGCTCGAAGTGATTGCACCTGAACTCAATGCTGCACCTGATGCAAACCTACAGCCTGAAGTCACCACCACAACCACTGCCACTGCTCCTGTACCGCCTCCAAGGCCACACACCATCGAGCAAGCATTTGATCGTGGTCAGTTGGTTGCTGTCAGATGGCCCATTCTGGTTCCTCCACCTGCTGCCGGTCCACAATTTGACTATCATGTCGAGCACAGGCCTCAGGTCCAGAAGCCTAAGCCAAGACTGCCAAGGTTTTCAGGTACTGCAACCTCACCAAGGTCATTCAATGCAAATGGCTTCATTGCGCACAACACTTTCTTTGATAGTGCCAAGAACCCCTATTCCAAGCCAAGGATTTCATCAGATCGGTTCTGGAGCTATCAGCAGCGCAGCTACTATTCCTGTGTTCTCTATGACCAAGGGTGTATCTTTCCACATATGCGTCTAGATACCGAAGCCATTGCTGGACTTCCCTGCCTTGAAGAAGCCCTTGACTGCTTCCGTGATGCTGGTCTGCTGAACTTTGTGACTGATAAGGAGCATTGGAATGAAGAGCTTCTGCTACAATTTTATGCTACCCTCCACATTCGCGGCTACAACAGGGATCTGAAGACTTGGGTCCTTGAGTGGATGATAGGCAATGTCCATCATGAAGCCAAAGCTCTTGATATCATTGAACTAACTGGCCTGCCCACTCCAGGTGAACTCTTCGAGCCTGGTTGTCAGGTTCACCGTAATGCATTGGAGAGCATCTTTCAGAAGCCAGAGCCCAACATGAGCCAAATGCTAAGCATGATGAAGCCTCTGCCACGCGACGCTGAATACCCAGGGGAGTTCTTTGTTGAAGACCTAGAGTATCTGCCTCGAACAATCTATCATATCATAAGGCGAACTCTCTGGCCCATCAAGGGACATTCTTCTACAGCGAAGCTTGAAGGAGCGATGAAGACATTGGTCTTTTATATCTTCAATGGCATCAGCTTCAATGCTCAAGACTTCTTTATCAGACAATTGGCTGCATCAGGCTCTGATCTCTTTGGTCTGAAGTTCTACGCTCCATGGGTTATGCGCCTTATCAAGCTTCACTCTGCCTTCAACTATCAACCTTCTGCTCGCAACCATCTAATATTTTCGCCAGAGGTTGATATGTCAGTTGAAGCCATATACCCGGAGCCTGCCAAAGAGCATGTTTGTCTTCACAACGCTGATCACCAAAGCTTCACACAGCCCATTGAAGGAGTTCAGGACGTCACTCATGTTTATCCTTTGGCTGGCAATTCACGCTTCCCTCACGGTGCCCATACTAAAGCCACTGAAAGAACCATTGCTCAAAGGCCTCGGAAGCGATCTCGTGTTCTCAATGACCGAGAGCTTCTCATTGCCCTGCATCAGAAACAGGATAAGCATCACTACTGGCTGAAGCGACAAATGCAAAGCCTCTTGGTGGACGTCAATCGCATTCGCAACCTTGCCACCAAGAATGCCTTTGTCACTCATGAAACCTGTCGGAGGTCATGGAAGAGTTTGATATTGCTGAGTGCCGAAGCAGATCTTCAAGACGATGGCTTCACTGAAAGATTCAAGTTTGACTCCACTCCTCCAAGGAATGTTGTCTTGCGTCAAACTCCCTCTCTTGAAGACTCTGATTATTCCTCCTCTGCTGCAACGGTGAATGCCAGAGTCATAGATGATCAAGATGATGCTACTTCACCACCTCCAACTTCAGCGCGTGTCGACACTGCACCAAGTTATTCTGCACCGCCAAACCCCGACGCCGACCCTGCAGCTTCACCTACTCCTTCTAGGAACGAGTAGAGGCTCTGTGTCTTCAAACCTTTTTGGTCCTTACTGACAAAAGGGGGAGAAGCATATGAGTTGATAGTCTTCAAGCGGGTCCATATGGGCGGTTGCTTTATATTTTGCCTAGTTTTACAACTCTCGCTTTTGATACATTTGGTTCTTTGAGTTGTAACACTTAAACTTGATGGCCATCTGCTACTTTTTCTGCTATTCTGTGATGCGATGATAAATTCCACATGTGCGATGATAAATTCCGCACGAAGTCATATTGCAGACGTCCATTTTTCATTCTGCATGTCATTATCGTCGTTATATCCAATCATGCATGATGAATTGTCTTCATAAGTTGAAGAGGATCTCCACAAGTACAACCTGCCATGTGCATTTGCATTCCAAAAGCAAATTACTTATATGCACATCTTCAGGGGGAGCCTGTTGCTACTTATGAAGACAATACCCTAATCCTTTACAATTTCACATACTTTTATCCCCGTTGAAAACTTCAACCAGTTTGTCATCAATCACCAAAAAGGGGGAGATTGTAAGTGCATCTAGTGCCACCCCTAGTTGGTTTTGGAGTATTGACGACAAACCTGGTTGAGGGACTAATGTGTTTGTGAGAATTGCAAGATAACACAGGTAGTAGTTCCTCATTGATTCAGTTTACCTACCGGAGATGACCCCTAAAAATGTATGAAGACATTGAAGACAATGGTGGTATGAGAAGACATTCACATTGAAGACTATGACAAGAGAAGACATCACGTGAAGACTATGGAGCGCGAAGACTTATTTGTTTCATTGTTTCCTTTTCTTCTTTGTTGAGTCATAGGAACCACCATACTGTTAAGTGGGGTCCCAGTGAACAAAGTTAGAGTGACTGAAGTCATGCTCAACCAAAATCCTATGTCTTCGAGCGAAGACAATGAGAGCAAATCTTATCCAGAGCTGGATGAGTCAGCTTTACTTGTAGCCCAAGTCAAGCTGTCGCGTGTGTTCGAAATCTGACCGTTGGAACACGTGTGAGTTCCTTAGTGACCTAGGGTCATTTTGGACAAATTAGGTTGGGTTTCCTAGTGGATATAAATAGCCCACCCCCTACACCATAAATTGGTGGCTGCTCAGAGTTAGTGCACGGCTTTTGTCGTTTGAGAGCAACCCACCTCTGAAGCATTTGAGAGAGAGATCCTTGCAAGGACAAAGCCCAAAACACCCACAGCCAAAGAGTGTTAGGCATCACCGAAGTCTTTCTGTCCGCGTGATCTGAAGACTTGTTACACTTGAGGACTGTGAATCCTCCAGCCGGTTAGGCGTCGCGTTCTGAGCATCCAAGAGTCATCGTGGATTGCCGGTGAACGAAGTCTGTGAAGGTTTGGAAGTCTACCTTGAAGACTTACCAGAGTGATTGGGCGAGGACTGGGTGTCCTTAGCTCAAGGGGAATAAGGTGAAGACACGGTCTTCTGAGTTAAATCTTAGCCTCCCTAACCAGACGTACAGTTGTCACAGCAACTGGAAGTGGTCCAACAAATCATTGTCCTCACCAAGTGTCTGGTTCTATCCTCTCCCTCTCTTTATTTACAGTTTGTCTTCGTGAAGTCATTGCATGTTTGCATTACCTGTTTGACTTCACTGTGTGACTTCTATTGTTGTTTGGCTTCATACTATCTTCCATCCTGATCTTTACTACCTAGCTGCTATTAGTCTTCGTGCTTTCACTTCATTGAATACTTGACTATGGCTTGCTTAGTGTAGTCTACCTTCCGCTGCATATCAATAGGTTCATTTCTATTGTTTGTCTTCGAAACTTTCATGTTTTGAAGACTTTCATAAAAATCGCCTATTCACCCCCCCTCTAGTCGATTACTAGCACTTTTAGCTCTTCCATCCCCGCTAAGGCGCCTCCCCCACCCCCTCGTCCGAAACCCAAGCACTAACAATGGCAGAACCGAGCAGCGTCCTCCGAAAGAGTGGCTGGAATTCGCTCCCCACAGAGGTAATCAAGCTCATTGTTTCGCGTGTGGACAATCTCAGTACGATGCCGCTCGCCGCGTGCTCGTCGGGGTTGTACCGTTTACTCAAAGCCCTCAGGATGGAGCTTTCTAAGCCAGCTCCTTGCTTGCTGATGCCGCTTGATCTTCAGAAACGGCGTGTCACACAGCATAACGATCATAGGGTGGCGAGCATCAACCCCGTTGACTGCGATCCAATCCCCGTCACCCTCAAATACATTAACGGTATGTACTGGGTCGGCATGAACACGTCTTGGATGGTGCTCGTCGACGGTCGCGGCAGCTGGATGCTCGTGGCACCCGGCGATTGATCCCCCTTCCTTCGATTAACACTACACTGCTTTGGCACCGCGGCCCAGAATACTTGGAATCTTATAGTAGCCAACATGATACCAAGTTTGATTTGCTCAAGGTTGTAATCTGCCAAGTGCCCACAAGATCTACGAATTATAAAGACTTCAGGCTAATTGCGTTCTTCAACCGCGGTCTTGCCTATCTGACAGGTCACTGCGGTAAGTGGATAAATCTGCACGTCCATCGCAGGATCATACAACCTCCATGGTTCTCTGATGCCATTGAACACAAGGGCTTCATTTACGCTGTCGACTCCTTCTATGGCTGGACGTATTGCTAGCCTACTCCAGTCATCGCTACAAACGGCTGTTACAGCAGTATGTTACTTTCCTATGATATCATGATGGCTTGCTTATATTACTGTCAACATTTATAGAAAAAATATTCATGCTCATAACATGCTGTTCTTAAGATTGACTACATCAAGAGCCCTTTTTTATTTGACTCCGACTTTTTTAGGGTTATTTGACTCCAACTTGATATGATGTAGTAGGCCGCCTGGTGTCCCTACCCTTCCTAATCCCAGAACCTTTCAAAGAAAAGCGGCATGGCAGTTGCAGGTGGTTCCTGGCTCGATCAGATGACGGCGAACGATTGATGATCGTTCGCACGTACCGGACGTGTTGTTTCGCAGAATACAATCACAGTCACTGCAAGGTCTTTGAGCAGGATCCCAGCTTCTCTGGGCCTTCAGGAATTTTTGACTCAAGGTTGGTAAGTAGCCCTGGTACATGCTCTCTGTTTGTCGGACTGAATTATCCGATTAACCAGGAGATAACCGACGACAAGGATCATGATGGCAGCGCGGTTTCGTTCATCAGGCAAAATTGTGTGTACACAGCATACCATGCATCTCTGCATGCACCATACCCTGATATGTGCCGCCACGCTCTACAGCCCAAAGTAGGAGAGAGGGTCACAAGTATCAGACTTCGACCTGCTGGCTGGAGTTTCCCCCGTCAGGCACCCATCTGGTTCAAGCCGTCAGCCAATCTCCACAGCTTAATAAATAGTAACGTCTAACTGAGCCAGTTAGTTAGATGCGTACACTTGGTGTAGTATGATCTTTATTTAGTTTGATGCATACACTTGTTCTTTTTTGGTAGCCCTTTTATAATGATGGCTGATGTTTGGTTTGGAAGAGAGAGCTGCGTCTTCACTCTTCTGGCCTGCTTACTGCTTCTGTTGCACCCCCAGCCCTGGTTGCTGCTGCTGTTGTTTTCAATGTACAATCAGTAGTAAATTTCGTCTGTTGGTTGAATAAATGTGTTGTTAGAACGACAAACACAATGTTTTGGAAGTCGTTGCACGGTTCGATCCTTTAGTGCCCCGTACCGTACGTAGCGCATACTATTTTTCATATGGAACACATTTTCCACTTGTTGATAACATGCAGCCCACTGATGAAGGCCCAATAGAGAAGCCCATAATTAACTGGAAGGGAGGCTCTCACATGAATCCGGCCCAGGTACATCATGGTCCCCTAAACATAAATAAGTAAATAAATAAATAAAGCTAAATGCTCATGCACCAGTTCTTTAAATTCACGATTTAACAGGAGGATATTCTTTCCAATGATAGTGTCGTTACATTTAGTCGATATTATTCTTCGGCAAAGATAGCGACCAGTCTTCTTTCTCCCAGCATTTTCTTCCTGCAACCAGCGGACCCATGCAAATCGTAGTCAACATCGTAAAAAGATCCGGTCCATTTTTTTTCAATACGAATGTCCAACCCAGCCCAGCACATTGGCGACAGCACTTTAACCTCCGCCTTGGTGCGCTTGCCGCGGCGCCGCCGTCCGGCCCTGTCAACATAGTTTTTTTTCGAAATGGTCCCCGTCAACATAGTGAATCGGGAGAGGACAGTAGTTGTGAGTATGACAGTACGGACCCACCAGGTCCACTCCCGAACACAAGCAAGCGCCTCTTTTACTACTCAGATGAACCCCTCGTTTTTTACTCTAATCCACCCTGCTGATATCTGGGACCCACATCATTTTCAACGTATAGTCAATTAACGACAGAATTGCACAACTTTTTTTTAGTAGTAATTCGGAGGAGCAGACTATAAACTGGGTTGTGCGGTCTCTGTGGCCCGTCTAACAACATGACCAGCCCAGCAGTTTTTTCTTTGGGAAAATAGGTAGCCCAGTATTTCTTTTTGAAGAATACCCAAGCTAGGCCTATTTGTTTTCTCCGACTTACTAGGCTGCAAATCTTTCAAGATGAGGAGGGATGCATTTCGGCCTGGCCAAAGAGTATGGTTAGTGTCTGTTAAAAGTAATATCAAAAGGGGTTGAAAATTCCAAAAAAATTATAGCAAATGGGATATTAGTTTCTTTTTTGTTTTTGTTCTTCGCTGATATCTTATACGTATTTCATTGGATTTAACATGACATAGTACTAATTTATTTTTAAATTTGTTTTAGTATGGCTACTAATTTTTTGATTAAGAATATTTTGTTCCCCAGAAAAAAATTGCGAATTTTCAAAATTTCCCACATATTTAGTTAATTTTTTGACCCTGGTACTGACCAGAAAATGGGCAACAATTCTAAGAATGGAAAACGGGCTGCAATAAATTCCATATGAATTACAAAATGAGTAAAAATTATAAAAATAATAGCAAATGGGCTGTACACGCCACAGATTTTGAGGCTGACTTGTTTACGCAAGGCTTTGTCAGTCAACACACGATTCTAGCAGCAGTGACTGTTGGATGTCCATCCAACAGCCGACGTGCTTCATCAATCTCTGATCTTCCTGCTCCAGCCGCCTAAACTAGCGCCGGCGGGACTGCTTGCTCCCTCCTCTTGTGGCCCGCTGTGATGCCGCGCAGGCTTCCCCGGCCTACCCTACTCCCTCCGCTGGCCTGGCCGCACGCAATCAACTGCCTCCTTATTACGCAAAAAAATGATTCCTCCCACTGACATCTGGGGCGCACCGGTTGGGAGGCTGACCTGTGGGCCTACTAAGTTGATGCGTACGCAGGGCTTGTCAACTTAGTCAACAAACGATTCTAGCAGCAGTAACCGTTGGATTTGAATCGAACGGTCATGTTGCTTCTTCGATCGCTGCTCTGCTTGCACCAGCCGCCCAAACCAGCGCCGGCGAGACCGCCTGCTCCTGCCTCCAGTGGCCGGCTGTGCTGCCGTTGAGGCCTCATCGCCCCCTACTACTCCCACCACTAGCCAGGCCCTGCGGCGACGGCAGCCTCACACCGCAGCCGAACCAGTGAACCGTCGTACTCCTCTCTGCGTGGGCATCCACTGCCGCAAACGGGGGTCCTGTTGATCGGGAGGGGTGTGTCGTACCGCAAAACAGAGGAAACGGACTTGTGTTGGAGTGATACGGTCGAAACAGGGGTCCTGTTCATCGGGAGGGGTGTGGCGTACTGCAAAACGGGACTCCACGGAATACTGTTCATCTCCACCGTCGGCCCCCTCCAGCCTCCACGGGCTACTGTTCATCCACCGTCGACCTCCTCCAGCCTCCACCTACGACTGTTCATCCACGGGCTCCTGTTCATCCAGCCTCCACCGCGTGCTACTCCACCGGCTACTGTTCAACCAGCCCTCTCCACAGGCCCCTGTTCAACCACCCCTCCACGGGCTACTGTTCATCCTGCCCTCCACCGTCTACTGTTCATCCTGCCCTCCACGGGGTGGTCCTGTTCATCCTGCCCTCCACGGGCTCATATTCATCCAGCCCCAACCGGCTCGAACGATCGGGGTCCTGTTCATCCACCCCCACCGGGACTGTTCATCCAAACCCCCAGCAATGCTCACTGTTCATCCAGAGGCAACGCCACGGGATCCTGTTCATCCACCCCCACCGGGAACTGTTCATCCACCCCCCCCCCGGCAACGCTCACTGTTCATCCAGAGGCAGCACCGATCGGCTTCAGTTAGCAGCAGTAGCGAAGGAATCGCTCGATCGGGTTCAGTTAACAGCCATCGATCGATCGCTCGGGTTCAGTAACGCGTAGCCTGCGGTGCAATCGCTCGGGTTCAGTTAGAGCCCAACGCCTCGCTCGGGTTCAGTTAGAGCCCAACGCCTCGCGGTGCAATCGTGCGTGTACGAGAGAAACGCGCATCGCTCGGCCCCGACCACCCACCATAACCGGGAACACCTCGATATTTTCCTCGCCCTCGCTTCTACCACGATTTTTTCCGTCATGGACAGCCCAAAGAATGTCATGCAGCTGCGTCTCCGGCCCGCCCAGGACGAAAAGCCCATTTTCTGTCATGATTTTTTGTCATAGAAGTAGGACCCCACCACATCTATGATGATACCGTGTTTTGTCACAATTATCGTCATAGAAGTGTCATAAGTATGACAGAAAAGATTTTCGTTCGGCCCAAAATGTCACGGATGTGTCTTTTTTTGTAGTGGGACTCATAGCCGAATTATATCTGGTTTGAACTGGGGGCTGATGACGGGGAATTTCACTTCCCACCCACCTCCCACTTAATAGCCACTGTCGAAGACTTAACCGACATGCTCGATTACGGCTCTGAAGACATCGACGGTATGGACGACGATGCCGGAGAGGAGCAGGCCGAAAATCCACCGTTCACCAGATGTTGGACGGCCACCTCTTCGTATGACGTATACATGGTGAATACACCCAAAGCGGGTAACGGCGATGACAAAGAAGGTCCAGTCAAGGATAAACCTCCTGAGATACAGCCAAAGCACCGACGTGAGCGGCGCCGCTCTAAGTCACGCCGCGGAAAAGATAGTGATACCGGCACAGGAGAAAAAATACTCCGGACGATGCTGAAGACAAAGAAGACCCCGTCGAGCCAACTTCTGAACAGGACGATAGGGAAGAGGGGCAAGTCAGCCCCGATGAACAGGCCATAAACGAAGACTCGGAGGACAGTAACTATCTTCCACTCTCCGAGGATGAGGTGAGCCTCGGCGATGAAGACTTTATCGTACCTGAGGAACCCGTCGAGCAGGAGCGCTTTAAGCGCCAGCTAATAGCCACTACAAGGAGCCTGAAAAAGAAGCAGCAGCAGCTTCAAGCTGATCAAGATCTGCTCAATGATAGTGGACTAATGTCCTGGCGGTCGAGGAATACGGCCTCGAGCGCCCAACCAAAAGTTACCCGAAGCGCAAATTCCTACCTCAATTCGATGACGAGGCACTTGAGCCTGTACCACCAGTGCGTAATGCGGCTGATCGACCACCATGTGGCCGGGACAAAGCGGCAACTCAAGCCGAACACCAGCCCGTACTGCCTCGCCGTAAAGGCAGAGAAAAAACAGCTCGGGGATATACATATGACCTGCGGCAGGACCTGGACAGTTGAGCAGGACATACCAGATCGATCTATGGATCGTGGGGGCGTGCCCCAACACACGACAATGGCTCCCTAGCCGGACGTGACAAGCATAATCACGCCCGGGCCGAAAACCGCAGATGGACTCCATCCAAGCTACGTCGCGACGTGGCCCGATATAGAGGCGCCGCACGCCCCCTTTGCTTCAGCGATGAAGTAATGGAACACGAATTCCCAGAAGGGTTTAAACCCGTGAACATCGAATCATACGATGGAACAACAGACCCCACGGTATGGATCGAGGATTTTCTTCTCCATATTCATATGGCCCGCGGTGATGATCTTCATGCCATCAAATACCTCTCATTAAAACTAAAGGCACCAGCTCGGCACTGGTTGAACAGCTTGCCCCAAAACTCCATTGGCAGCTGGGAGGACCTAGAAGATGCCTTCCGCGATAACTTCCAAGGTACATACGTCCGACCTCCGGATGCCGATGACCTAAGTCACATAGTCCAACAGCTCGGAGAGTCAGCCAGGAAATTCTGGACTAGGTTCCTAACTAAAAAGAACCATATCGTCGACTGCCCGGATGCCGAAGCCCTAGCAGCCTTTAAGCATAGCATCTCTAAAGCCAAAGAAAAGCCAAAGTCCATGGCAGCCCTCACGGCACTCATGACCCGCTTTTGTGTGGGCGAGGATAGTTGGCTAGCCCGTAGCAATAACGCTGCAAGCGATGCTGGCACCTCTGAAGCCAAAATTAGCAACGGCAAGCCCCGACGCAACAGGCACAAGCGCCGAAGCAATGGTAACAATACCGATGACACGGCGGTCAACGCCGGATTCAGTGGCTCCAAGTCCGGCCAGCGGAAGAAGCCATATAAAAGAAACAACCCGGGCTCATCCAGCTTGGACCGCATACTCGATCGTCCATGTCAGATCCACGGCACCCCTGATAAACCAGCCAATCATACCAATAGAGACTGCTGGGTTTCTAAACAGGCCGGCAAGTTAAATGCCGAGAATAAGGAGAAGGGGTCGCAAAGCGAGGACGATGACGAGGAGTCCCATCCGCCGAACACAGGAGGACAGAAGAAGTCCCCCCTCCCCCATGTCAAAACGGTGAACATGATATACGCTACCCATATCCCCAAGAGGGAGCGCAAACGCGCGCTTAGGGACGTCTACGCGATGGAGCCAGTCGCCCCAAAGTTCAACCCATGGTCGTCCTGCTCGATCACGTTCGATCGCAGGGACCATCCGACCAGTATCCGTCATGGCGGTTCAGCCACACTGGTCCTCGACCCAATCATCGATGGATTCCACCTCACGCGAGTCCTCATGGATGGTGGCAGCAGCCTGAACCTGCTCTATCAGGATACAGTACGCAAAATGGGCATCGATCCCTCCAGGATCAAGCCCACAAAAACTGCCTTTAAAGGAGTCATACCAGGTGTAGAGGCCCGCTGTACGGGCTCAGTCACACTGGAGGTTGTCTTCGGATCCCCGGACAACTTCCAAAGCGAAGACTTGATATTTGATATCGTCCCCTTCCGCAGCGGCTATCACGCACTGCTCGGATGAACCGCATTTGCTCCATTCAATGCGGTGCCACACTATGCTTATCTCAAGCTCAAGATGCCCGGACCACTCGGTGTCATAACGGTTAATGGAAACACGGAGCGCTCCCTCCGTACCAAGGAGCACACCGCTGCCCTAGCAGCAGAAGTACAGAGCGGCCTTTTCAAGCAGAACCTTAATTCGGCGGCCAAGCTCCCGGACACTACCAAACGAGTCTGGACTACTCTGTAGCAGGACAGTCCAGCTCGTCAAGAGCTCAACTAGCAATTTGACCTCCGTCCCAGTCCCGACCAAACGGTGGCGTTCGTACCGCGCGTACATAATTACGGACTCAAAATACCATGGGCAGAGACGGAGGCATAACCAAATTGTGGTCCATAATACGGCTCGACCTTTCATGGACACACATACTTTCACTCTTCTTTTTATCCTTTCCAGGTTTCTTTTTCCACAGGCCACTCGTGGCAGCCTGCTCACAGTCCTTTCGAAGGACGGATACACCAAGGCGGCAAGTAGCACAGACGCGTGGGGGGAATTTCTAGATGTTTTCCTCAATGATCATTCTACCTGTTTTCAGGACCCACACGCAAGCTCGCCCCTTGACCTTGGCATGTTAAATAGCCCGGTTGCTCATCGCATTATTTGTACAAATACGCGTTGACGTATTAATTAAATTATAATGAGAACTGTTTGCGGCCCAACTTATCTGGCACTAGCTTACAATTTCATTTTATTTTGTTATTCTTATCGATTGCACACGTACACTCTGGTACGCTTTAATTTGCCAGGGGATTCATTGCGCTCCATAATATGGCAACAAAGTCCAAACACTTTTTTAGTACAGTTCGGCACCCTGAATTCAGCATTATATGCATTGGCTTCGAATCATGTCTTTGGTCAATAGTTGGGTTGCCCGGCTCCCGTGCTTACTACCTTACGTTCCGCTATATCGGCTAGGGTAGTAAAGGGAGAACTACTGCGATTGTGTCCTGGTTTATCCGGATGAGCACCTCAGTAGAGAAAGCCGAAAATTGACTGTCATGATCCGGCGTGAGCCGGTCAGCTGTTCGGAGGTAACAAATCTTTTGCGTTTTTTTCCGCATTATGCGACGAATTGGTCTTTACCCGATCAGGTGTTTACAGCACCCTAGTTCGGACTCACGAATACTAGGGGTTGCGCCTAAATTTCTATTGTCAAACTCCTATGGCTAAGTGAGGGTGATAAAGCCACATAGTCCGATTGTCTGGTTCGTTGCGCTAAACACCTCCTTCAAGGACCAAACCTTCGGATCAAAAGAGTGTTTAGATTCCATCCCGAACACCTCCGTACTACCTACGTGGGGGCTGAAGCCGATGACTGGCCAACTCTCAGATTTAATAAAAACGGCCGCACAGGAGGTAAAATTTCAAAAAATATACAAGCATTATACTCCCTCCGTTCCTAGATATAGGGTGTATAGTTTTTGGCATGGAAATTAAAGAACGCACGTGGAGGGAAAATTTCACAAGTTTTGAGTGAGATTACACATGACTAATTTACATGAGAAAATAGAGGAGCTTACATGATATAAGGAAATGTAATCAAATCCCTAAAAAAAATATCCAAACGAGTGGTGCAACGTAATACACCTTATATTTCAGACTTTTTCTCAAAAATCTATAAACCTTATATCAAGGAACGGAGGGAGTATTACATATCAGCTGTGTTTCATTCTACAGGACAGGATAAACATGAATGTATTCATTCAAAAATAATGTCCTTAGCACATTGCTCTGCTACAATGCGGGATCCCTCTAGGACATCGTCAAAATATCGCTCGGGCGTGTGGTGCTCCTTGCCCTCAGGCGGTCCCTTGATCGCGAGCTTGACGGCATTCATCTTCGCCCACCGTACCTTGACACGGGCGAAGGCCATCCGCGCACCTTCGATACAGACCGACCGCTTGATGGCGTCAAGTCGGGGGCACGCATTGACCAGCCACTTCACAAGCCCGAAGTAGCTACTGGGTATGGCTTCGGCAGGTCACAGCCGGATTTTCAAGTCCTTCATGGCCAGTTTGGCCACCCTATGCAGTTCGATCAGCTGTTTTAGCTGATCGCTAAAGGGCACCGGATGTTCGGGCGCAAGGTATTGCGACCAGAACAGCTTCTCCGTTGAGCTCCCCTCTTCGGCTCGAAGAACTCCGCAGCATCGGCAACACTGCACGGTAAATCCGCAAACACTCCTGGAGAACTCCAAATCCGGGTTAGTAAGGGATACCTCTTCTTCACATATTTGCTCTGCATAATGAAGGCCTTACCCGTCGCAATTTTTCTGGCCTCTTGGATTTCCTGGAGGGCGCCCTGGGCTTCAACCCGGGCATCTTGTGCGCTTTGGCGAGCCTTGGCGAGTTCGATCTCTTGATCGGCAATATTGCGCTCCAAGGACTCGCATTTCTTCACAGCGTCCTGGAGCTCCTGCTGGACCTCATCAACCCTTGCCTCATGTTTTTCACGGGCGGCTTGCTCCTTTGCCGCTTTCTTTTGGGCCTCGGCCAGCGCCTTCTTGAGGGCCTCCACCTCGGTCGCCTCTCCTACAAACATCATGGCACTCTGGTCAAACACAAATCATTCACCCTTTCTGATATACAGAAGGTCATTACATACCTTGCTTGTCTTCCAGTTGCTTCTGCACTCGGCCGAGCTCTTCCTCGGCCCGCTCCAAACTCTGCTTTAGTCCGGAGATTTAGATAGCTTGGGAGGTTGCAGCCAGCAACTGCGCCTGCTCATTCACATAGACATGTATGGTTAGTCTCTCACGAAAATTATTCGATCTGTTGTCCGGTTTTTCTTTCCGAACACTAGACAGAGTCTCAGAGGCTACTGTCTATACTGTGACATTCTTTTCACATAATTGCATTGCTTACCTCAAAGCCTGTTAGAAGGCTTCTACAGGCTTCAGTTAGTCCGCTCTTCACGGACTATATCTTCTCAATCACCGTACCCATGAGGGTACGGTGTTCCTCAACAATGGAAGCACTTCGTAGCATTCCAGAAGAGTATCCGGTGCCTCTGGTTGGACAGAGGTCACCGGCGGAATGGGCACACCTCCTTCTTTCGAAGGAGGCTGCTGGACGGATTCCGGAGCTGTATAGGTCTCCGGGACCATATTCGGCTGGGGGCTGAATTGGATATGGGCCCCATCGCCAGTCTCCATGGGGATTTGCTCCCCCATGTGTTCGGTGGCCGAGGTTTCACCCTCCGGCGCCGCCCTGATGGCCTCCCGCGTCTCTCCCTGGCCTGGGATCCTTCGGGACAACACCTCGGTGTCATCCATGGCCCTGGGAGAGGAGGCCGCCAGAAGGGACCCGCTGTCCATCACCTTCGGGTCCAGCGAATTCCCCGAAGATGAGGATCACTCGAGGTCGAAACGAGCCGGACTGCAAGTGCATGATTCAACACGTTAAAACTGCGAAATAAAGAGGCTGATATATGAATGCGTCAGGGTCTTTGAGTACTCACGATTCGGCCAGGGGCTTATCTCGGGGGCGCCGCTCTGGGCTGCTATCGATGTCCCATGCAGAGTTATCCTCGAGGGAGACCTTCCCCTTCTTGGACGCCTCTACCTCCAGATTTGTGGAGGCCGCCCTCTTCTTCCTCCCCCCCCCCTCAGAGGGAGAGTTGCTTTCCTCCTCCTCCTCGTCATCCTCGGTGGCGGAGGAGTGAGTCTCGGCGTCTTCGGACGTCACGTCCGAAGCGCCCTTGTGGCGGAGACCACTTCTGGTCTCCTTGGCCTTTTTCTTGGCCTTCTTCTCCGGCGCCTGGTAGGGCGCTGGAACTAGCATGTTCGTCAGACGCGGGATAGCTGGGTCTTCGGGCAGCGGAGCCGGACACTGGATCCGCTCCACCCTCTTTGTCCAGCCCTGAAAAGTTAAATGGGGAAGCTTAGACATCTTCCTCGAATATACAGGTGGGGGATATACCTCGTGATATGGAGAACTCACCGGACTGGCTGGATGAGTCAGGTCATGACCGCGGTCCTCGGTCGTCTCTGGCCACGTCTGATTTCCCTTAAATAGCACCTTCCAGATATCTTCGTGCGTGGTGCCGAAGAATCATTGCAAGGTTTGGTGCTTGGCCGGATCAAACTCCCACAAATGGCAAGTTCGGCATTGGCAGGGAAGGATCCGGTGAACAATCATCACCTAGATCACGTTGACGAGCTTAATGTTCTTGTCCACCATGCTCTTGATACATGTCTGCAGCAGCGTCAGCTCATCTGATGAAGCCCAGTCCAGACACTTCTCTAGCCAGGAGGTGAGCCGCATTGGGGCCCCAGACTTAAATTCGGGAGCCGCGGCCCAGGTGGTGTTGCGGGGCTCTGTGACGTAGAACCACAACTGTTGCCACCCTTTTACGGTCTCTACAAAGGTACCTTTAGGCCATGTAACGTTGGTCATCTTGCTCACCATTGCGCCTCCGCACTCTGCGTGTTGACCATCCACCACCTTCGGCTTCACATTGAAAATCTTGAGCCACAGTCCGAAGTGGGGTGGGATGCGGAGGAAGGCCTCGCACACGACAATAAATGCCGAGATGTTGAGGAAAGAATTTGGGGCTAGATCATGGAAATCTAGCCTGTAGTAGAACATGAGTCCGCGGACAAAAGGGTGGAGAGGAAACCCTAGCCCGCGGACGAAGTGGGGGATGAACACCACCCTCTCATGGGGCTTCGAGGTGGGGATGATCTGTCCCTTGGTCGGAAGCCGGTGGGCGATTTCCTTGGCCAAATACCCCGCCTCTCGGAGCTTCGTGATGTCCTTCTCCTTGACGAAGGAGGCCATCCACTTGCCTTGCGCTCCAGATCCGGACATGGTCGGAGAGCTTTTTTGAGGCGGAAAAGATGAGAACTTGGGCGCTGGAACTCGAGAATGGGAGGAGTAGAGAGAGAAGGCGTGGGTGAAAGGGGGTGAATCCTTATCTCCTTATAAAGGCAGTGAATATCAAGCGCCTCCCACTCGCCTTAAAACTCGCCTATTCCCAAGGGCCGTGCAGATGGCACGGTTGGATTACCCACGCCCGTATTAATTAGAATCCCGTAATAAGGGGACGCGATCTCTGCTTTGACAAGACATGCCAATGAAACCACATCTTAAAACATGGAGCGGTAGGCCGAAAAACGGTTCGAAATAATGACCGGGTGGTGATGTGGCATCACGCTACAAAAGTTGTCGGTGGATTGGACTCGTGAAATATTATACTCTCTGCGGTTGTGTGTGGTACTTGTTTTGCAGAGCCGGACACGTTCTTTGTGTTCGAAGGCTGTTTTGGAGTATTCGGAGGAGGAACCCGCCTTGCAATGCCGAAGATAATCTGCGCGCCGGACACCTCGTAATTGAAGCCTGGTTTAGGGGCTACTGAGGGAGTCCTAGATTAAGGGGTCCTCGGGCGTCCGGCCGGTTGG
Source organism: Triticum aestivum (assembly GCF_018294505.1). Taxonomy (NCBI): domain Eukaryota; kingdom Viridiplantae; phylum Streptophyta; class Magnoliopsida; order Poales; family Poaceae; genus Triticum; species Triticum aestivum. Next base: position 21,452,232 of record NC_057805.1, read on the forward strand.
ACATGGGCCGGACTGATGGGCTATGAAGATACAAGACCGAAGACTCTCACCCGTCTCCTTGGCGTGGATGGCAAGCTTGGCGTTCGGATATGAAGATTCCTTTCTCTGTAATCGACTTTGTACAACCCTAGTCCCCTCCGGTGTCTATATAAACTGGAGGGTTTAGTCCGTAGAGGCAACCATAATCACACAGGCTATACTTCTAGGGTTTTAGCCATTACGATCTCGTGGTAGATCAACTCTTGTAATACTCATATTCATCAAGATCAATCAAGCAGGAAGTAGGGTATTACCTCCATAGAGAGGGCCTGAACCTGGGTAAACATCGTGTCCCCTGTCTACTGTTACCATCGACCTTAGACGCACAGCTCGGGACCCCCTACCCGAGATCCGCCGGTTTTGACACCGACAGCCATGAAATCTGAGATGGGATCCATGTATGAGAACAAAGATGGACTTTGGTGGACTTGCCCCATGATCGGCAAGCCTTTGAGAATAAATGGATCTTCAAGAGGAAGATAGACGCTGATGGTAGTGTTACTCTCTACAAAGCTCGAATTGTCGCAAAAGGTTTTCGACAAGTTCAAAGTGTTGACTATGATGAGATTTTCTCACTTGTAGAGATGCTTAAGTCTATCTGAATCAAGTTAGCAATTGCCGCATTTTATGAAATCTGGCAAATGGATGTCAAAGCTGCATTCCTTAATGGATTTCTTAAAGAAGAGTTGTATATGATGCAACCAAAAGATTTTGTCGATCCTAAAGGTGCTAACAAAGTGTGCAAACTCCAGCGATCCATCTATGGACTAGTGCAAGCATCTCGGAGTTGGAATATATGTTTTGATAAGTTGATCAAAGCATATAGTTTTATATAGACTTGCGGTGAAGCCTGTATTTACAAGAAAGTGAGTGGGAGCACTACAGCCTTTCTGATAAGTATATGTGAATGACATATTGTTGATCGGAAATGATGTAGAATTTACTGGAAAGCATAAAGGAGTATTTGAAAGGAGTTTTTCAAAGAAAGACCTCAGTGAAGCTGCTTACATATTGGGCATCAAGATCTATAGAGATAGATCAAGACGCTTGATAAGACTTTCGATGAGTACATACCTTGATAAGATTTTGAAGGAGTTCAAAATGGATCAGTCAAAGAAGGAGTTCTCGCCTAAGTTGTAAGGTATGAAGTTGAGTAAGACTCAAAAGCCGACCACGGTAGAAGATAGAAAGAGAATGAAAGCCATTTCCTATGCCTAAGTCATAGGTTCTATAAGGTATGCCATGTTGTATACCAGACCTATTGTGTACCTTGCCATGAGTTTGGCAAGGGGATACAATAGTGATCCAGGAGTAGATCACTGGACAGCGGTCAAAATTATCCTTAGGTACCTAAAGAGGACTAAGGAAATGTTTTCTCGATTATGAAAGTGACAAAGAGTTTGTCGTAAAGGGTTACGTCGATGCAAGCTTTGACACTAATCTAGATGACTCTGAGTACCAATCTGGATGCATATTGAAAGTGGGAGCAATTAGCTAGAGTAGCTCCATGTAGAGCATTCTAGACATAGAAATTTGCAAAATACATACGGATCTGAACGTGGCAGACTCGTTGACTAAACCTCTCTCACAATCAAAACATGATCACACCTTAGTACTCTTTGGGTGTTAATCACATGGCGATGTGAACTAGATTACTAACTCTAGTAAACCCTTTAAGTGTTAGTCACATGGCGATGTGAACTATGGGTGTTAATCACATGGTGATGTGAACTATTGGTGTTAAATCACATGGCGATGTGAACTAGATTATTGACTCTAGTGCAAGTGGGACTGAAGGAAATATGCCCTGGAGGAAATAATAAAGTTGTTGTTTTATCCTTATATCATGATAAATGTTTCTAATTCATGCTAGAATTGTATTAACCGGAAACTTGATACATGTGTGGATACATAGAGAAAACACCGTGTCCCTAGTAAGCCTCTACTAGACTAGCTCGTAAATCAAAGATGGTTAAGTTTCCTAACCATATACATGTGTTGTCATTTGATGAATGGGATCACATCATTAGGAGAATGATGTGATGGACAAGACCCATCCGTTAGCTTAGCATAATGATCGTTAAGTTTTATTGCTATTGCTTTCTTCATGACTTATACATATTCCTTTGACTATGAAATTATGCAACTCTCGGATACTGGAGGAATACCTTGTGTGCTATCAAACGTCACAACGTAACTGGGTGATTATAAAGATGCTCTACAGGTATCTCCGAAGGTGTTTGTTGGGTTGGCATAGATAGAGATTAGGATTTGTCACTCCGAGTATCGGAGAGGTATCTCTGGGCCCTCTCGGTAATGCACATCATAATAAGCCTTGCAAGCATTGTGACTAATGAGTTAGTTACGGGATGATGCATTACGGAACGAGTAAAGAGACTTGTCAGTAACAAGATTGAACTAGGTATGAAGATACCGACGATCGAATCTCGGCAAGTAATATACCGATGACAAAGGGAATAATGTAGGTTGTCATTACGGTACGGCCGATAAAGATCTTCTTAGAATATGTGGGAACCAATATGAGCATCCAGGTTCCGCTGTTGGTTATTGACCGGAGAAGTGTCTCGGTCATGTCTACATAGTTCTCGAACCCGTAGGGTCCGCACGCTTAACGTCCGATGACGATTTTGTATTATATGAGTTATGTGATTTGGTGACCGAATGTTGTTCGGAATCCTGGATGAGATCACGGACATGACGAGGAGTCTCAAAATGGTCGAGAGGTAAAGATTCATATCTAGGACGATAGTATTTGGACATCGGAAGTGTTCCGGGGGTTCCGGGCACTTATTGGGTCACCGGAAGGGGTTCCGGGCACTTATCGGGTCACCGGAAGGGGTTCCGGGCTTATGGGCCAAGAGGGGAAATACACCAGACACAAAGGGGCTGGTGCGCCCACCCATATGGGCTGGCCAAATTGGAGATGGAAAGGGGAAGGAGGAAAGGAAAAAGGGAATAGGATTCCCCCTTCCCCCTCTTGCCTTCCTACTCCGAATAGGAATAGGAAAGGGGGGAGGCCGAATTGGGAGGTGCCCAAGTAGGATTCCTCCTACTTGGGGTGCCCCCTTGGCTGCCTCTCCTCCCCTCCAACCTATATATATGAGGGGGCACCGCTAGAACACACACCAACAATTGTTAGCCGTGTGTGGCGCCCCCCTCCACAGTTTATGCCTCCGGTCATATTCTTGTAGTGCTTAGGCGAAGCCCTGCGCGGATCACTTCATCATCACCGTCACCACGCCATCGTGTTGACGGAACTCTCCCTCAACACTTTGCTGGATCAAGAGTTCGAGGGACGTCATTGAGTTGAACGTGTGCAGAACCCGGAGGTGCCGTACGTTCGGTGCTTGATCGGTCGGAATGAGAAGAAGTTCGGATACATCAACCGCGTTGTCAAACGCTTCCACTTTCGGTCTACGAGGGTACATGGACACACTCTCCCCCTCTCGTTGCTATTCATCTCCTAGATAGATCTTGCGTGAGCGTAGGAATTTTTTTAAATTGCACGCTATGTTTGCCAACAAGAGTAGCTCCATGCAGAGCATTGTAGACATACAAATTTGCAAAATACATACGGATCTGAATGTGACAGACCTGTTGACTAAACCTCTCTCACAATCAAAACATGATCACACCTTAGTACTCTGGTTGTTAATCACATGGCAATGTGAACTAGATTATTGACTCTAGTAAACTCTTTGGGTGTTGGTCACATGGCGATGTGAACTATGGGTGTTAAATCACATGGTGATGTGAACTAGATTATTGACTGTAGTGCAAGTGGGAGACTTATGGAAATATTCCCTAGAGGCAATAATAAAATTGTTATTATTATATTTCCTAAATCATGGTAAAGGTTTATTATTCACGCTAGAATTGTATTGATCCAAAACTTAAATACATGTGTGAATACATAAACAAATATCGTGTCCCTAGTAAGCCTCTACTAGACTAGCTCGTTGATCAAAGATGGTTAAGGTTTCCTAACTATGGACATGTGTTGTCATTTGATAACGGGATCACATCGTTAGGAGAACGATGTGATGGACAAGACCCATCCGTTAGCTTAGCATAATGATCGTTAAGTTTTATTGCTATTGCTTTCTTCTTGTCAAATACATATTCCTTCGACTATGAGATTATGCAACTCCCGTATAATGGAGGAATACCTTATGTGCTATCAAACGTCACAACGTAACTAGGTGATTATAAAGATGCTCTACAGGTATCTCCGAAGGTGTTTGTTGAGTTGGCATAGATCGAGATTAGGATTTGTCACTCCGAGTATCGGAGAGGTATCTCTAGGCCCTCTCGATAATACACAACATAAGCTTGCAAGAAAACGACTAAGGAGTTAGTCACGAGGTGATGTATTATGGAATGAGTAAAGAGACTTGCCAGTAACGAGATTAAACTAGGTATGAAGATACCGACGATCGAATCTCGGGCAAGTAACATACCGATAGACAAAGGGAATTACGTATGTTGTCATAATGGTTCGACCGATAAAGATATTTCTAGAATATGTAGGAGCCAATATGGGCATCCAGGTTCTGTTATTGGTTATTGACCGAAGAGGTGTCTCAATCATGTCTACATAGTTCTTGAACCTGTAGGGTCCGCACGCTTAACACTCGTTGACGATACAGTATTATATGAGTTATGTGATTTGGTGACCGAATGTTGTTCGAAGTCCCGGATGAGATCACGGACATGACAAGGAGTCTCAAAATGGTCGAGAGGTAAATATTGATATATAGGACGATAGTATTAGGACATCGTCATAAGGAAGACAATCAAAGAAACATCTCATGCTTCAAATTTGTTACACAACGGTTACCATACGTGCATGCTACGGGACTTGTAAACCTCAACACAAGTATTTCTCAAATTCACAATTACTCAACTAGCATGACTCTAACATCACCATCTTCATATCTCAAAACAATCATCAAGCATCAAACTTCTCATAGTATTCAATGCACTTTATATGAAAGTTTTTATTATACCCATCTTGGATGCCCATCATACTAGGACTAGTTTTATAACCAAAGCAAATTACAATGATGTTCTAAAAGACTCTAAAAATAATATAAGTGAAGCGTGATAGTTCATCTATTTCTTCAAAATAAAACTACCGTCATGCTCTAAAAGGTATAAGTGAAGCACTAGAGCAAACGACAAACTACTCCAAAAGATATAAGTGAAGATCAATGAGTAGTTGAATAATTATGTAACTATGTGAAGACTCTCAAACATTTAAGAATTTCAGATATTTGGATTTTATTCAAACAGAAAGCAAAACAAAATAAAATAAAATGACGCTCCAAGAAAAACACATATCATGTGGTGAATAAAAATATAGCCTCAAGTAAAGTTGCCGATAGACGAAGACGAAAGAGGGGATGCCTTCCGGGGCATCCCCAAGCTTAGGCTTTTGGTTGTACTTGAATTTTACATTGGGGTGCCTTGGGCATCCCCAAGCTTAGGCTCTTGCCACTCCTTATTCCAAAATCCATCAAATCTTTACCCAAAAACTTGAAAACTTCACAACACAAAACTTGAACAGAAAATCTCATGAGCTCCGTTAGTATAAGAAAATAAACCACCACTTTAAGGTACTGTAATGAACTCATTCTTTATTTATATTGGTGTTAAACCAACTGTATTCCAACTTCTCTATGGTTCATACCCTCCGATACTACTCATAGATTCATCAAAATAAGCAAACAACACATAGAAAATAGAATCTGTTGAAAACAGAACAGTCTGTAGTAATCTGTAACTCCCGAATACTTCTGTAACTCCAAAAATTCTGAAATAAATTTTTGGACCTGAGGAATTTTTCTATTAATCTTCTGCAAAAAGAATCAACTTAAAAGCACTCTTCTGTAAAAAATGACAGCTAATCTCGTGAGTGCAAAGTTTCTGTTTTTTACAGCAAGATCGCATTAACTTTCACCCAAGTCTTCCCAAAGGTTCTACTTGGTACTTTATTGAAAAAAAGCTATAAAACATGATTACTACAGTAACTTAATCATGTCAACACACAAAAACAGTAGGGGTAAATATTGGGTTGTCTCCCAGCAAGTGCTTTTCTTTAATGCCTTTCTAGCTAGGCATGATGATTGCAATGATGTTCACATAAAAGATAAGAATTGAAACATAGCGGGAGCATCATGAAGAAACACCACGGTTGTTCTGCTGAAAACAGCATCAGTCCGGGTTGGTTCTAACCAAATCATACCAAAATCATGTAAAAATATTATAAACATGGCATGGATACATCAAAAATTATAGATACATTGGAGACGTATCAATGGGTGGACCCGTGCTTGGGTGATGTACTTCCATGGAGAAGCCTCCCACTTATTATTAACCCCTCTCGCAAGCATCCACAACTAAGAAAGAAGAATTAAGGTAAACCAAACCTTAGCATGAAACATATGGATCCAAATCAGCCCCTTATGAAGCAACGCATAAACTAGGCTTCAACCTTCTGTCACTCTAGAAACCCATCATCTACTTATTACTTCCCAATGCCTTCCCCTAGGCTCAAACAATGGTGAAGTGTCATGTAGTCGACATTCACATAACACCACTAGAGGAAAGACAACATACATCTCACCAAAATATCGAACGAATACCAAATTCACATGATTACTTATAACAAGACTTCTCCCATGTCCCCAGGAACAAACGTAATGTAACACCCCGCATGTAACTTGCCATATTTGTAACTCCGACTCTTGCCATTTCCGGCTATGTGTTATGATTTTCCCTCCGTTGTCGGGTTTTGTCTTTCGTTTTGTATTTTGTCATGTCATGCATTTTCATATCATGTCATCATGTGCATTGCATTCGCATACGTGTTCGTCTCATGCATCCGAGCATTTTTCCCCGTTGTCCGTTTTCCAATCCGGCGCTCCTATCTCCTCCGGTGCACCCTTCTAGTTTTCTTTCGTGTGTGTGTGTCAAACTTTCTCGGAATGGACCGAGGCTTGTCATGTGGTCTTATTATACCACCCGGAGACTACCGGTCAAGTTTCGTTCCATTCGGAGGTCGTTTGGTACTCCAACAGTTAACCGGGCATCCGCAAAGTCCATTTTAGTATCCAGCAAAACCCCCCTCTAAAACCAGCCCAAAACCCACCAAACTCTCTTCCATGCTCTAGGTCGTTCGATCACGATCATGTGGGCGAAAACCGCACCTCATTTGGAGCCTCCTAGCTCCCTCTACCTATATATAAGTGGGCATCCCGAAAACGAAATCTCAGACGAACCCTAACCCTCTCCCTCCGCGCCGCGCCGGACGTGTCCGTTCCGGCCGGACAACGTCCAACCGCCCCGCCGCCGCCGGCCCGCAGGCCCGTTCCGGCCCCCGCGGCCCGAGCCGCGCCGCCGCCGGATCTCGCCCGCGCCGCCGCAGCTGGGCGCGCCGCCGCGGCCTCCTCGCCAGCCGCCTCCGCCGCCCGCCGCCCCGGCGTCGCCGCCGCCACCGGCCCGGCCCCGCCGCCTCCCCGCACCGGCGCCTCCTTCCCCGGGCCGCCGCGCCTCCTCTCCTTCCTTCACCGTCGCCGGCGAGCGAACCAGCCCCGATCTGGATCTCCCTCCGTGAGCCCGTTGACTTTCCTCGAACCCCCCTTTTTTCTCCAAGTCTGGATTTTCATCAGCATGTGCTCCTGTTCAAGATGCGATAACTTCTTGCATGTAGCTCCGATTCGCGCGTGTAATATGTCAAATTGTTCGTCTCGTGATGCTATTCATTTTGTTCAATTGAACCATTTTCATTAGAGGTCATCTTGATGCCCAAATCTTCGTTGGAAGAGGGCTAGTTGCTGTTATTCTCTGGTTCATGACAGAACTTGGAGATTTGTCATTTTTGTATCATTTATTCTGTGCATCTTTTGAGCATGAGCTCTACATGTGTTTTAAAGTATGCCATGCCATCTTTCCAGTGGTGTAGTCCATGTATTTTTGGTGATCTCTGTGGTGACTAGCACAAGCATGCAAAGTAGGCCCCGTAATATTTCTGATTTCAGGGACTTAGTGATTTCTCAAAGTCCTCGTCTGCTGTAACTTTGTTGCCATGTAAACTTGATGCTACAGAGAGATCCATGCATATTTTGAAGATGTTCATTAAGGATGTTTTGTAGATATAGTTTTAATTGATCCATTCCTGCAATTGTTTGCAATTTTAGAGTACCATAGCATGACTCAATCTTGATCTACTTTTGCTATAAAATATTTCTGGTAGATTCTTAACATGATATGCATTTTTGCCAAGCTTATTGTAGTTGATCCATACATGATATGCAATTGTTATTGCCATGGATAGCTTCATAATCATTCCATCTTGCTGTAGGTATGCTTGGTTTGTCATGCATTGCTCTGTAGTGAGTGCATCAAACTCACAAAGAGGCCTACATATTAATATTTCTGCCATGCTCTGTTTTCTGCTAAGTCTGAAACCTGATAACGAAACTTGCTATGTTTACATGCTTGCCATCATATCTTCTGGTCCTTTTTGGCTTATGGTCAGTAAGGGACTTTTGTCATGTGCATTTAGTTGAACACTACCATGCCTTGTTTTTCTATGTTAAGTTCTTGTAGCATGTTGATTTCGTGCTCTGAACATTGCTACCTGATGCTGATTTCTGCCATGTCCAGTTCTTCACGAAGTCTGTGAACCTGTAATCTTTTGCACTTTTTCCATGCTTGTTTGAACTTGATATGTTGTGAACTAGCCGTAGCTCAGTGTTCATCTTTTGTCAAGCATCTCCTGTAGATTACTGCCATATGCTTTGTTGCTATGTTGGGGTGCTGTAGCTTTGTTACTTGTTGTATTTTAAGTGCTATCTTGCTGTATATCGCAGATTAGTGTCATTCTTGTTTTGCTTGCCATTTGCAAACCGTGCATCCGATTCCGGTGATCTTTATATCGATTTCGACCGAAATCATCTCATCTTTCCAGTGGCATGCTTGGTTTGCCAAGTTACTGCCATGTTCATCATTTTCCTTCCGGAGCACGCATATGCATCGCATATCATATCTCGCATATCATACATGTTTTGCATCATGTTGCTTGCGCATTTCTCGTTGTTGATTGTGGTTCCGTTTGTTTGTGTTCTTGTCTTGGGTAGAGCCGGGAGACGAGTTCGTGAACGAGGAACCTGTCGAGTACGCTTACGAGGATCAAGCTTTCGACAACTCTGAGAATCTTGCAGGCAAGATGACCACCCCTCGAAATCACTTCTATCTTTGCTATGCTAGTTGTTCGCTCTATTGCCATGCTCCGCTACCTATCACTTGCTATATCATGTCTCCTATTTCAGCCATGTCAGCCCCTAACCAACCTTTCCTAGCAAACCGTTGTTTGGCTATGTTACCGCTTTTGCTCAGCCCCTCTTATAGCGTTGCTAGTTGCAGGTGAAGTTGAAGTTTGTTCCATGTCGGAACATGGATATGTTGGGATATCACAATATCTCTTACTTAATTAATGCATCTATATATTTTGGTAAAGGGTGGAAGGCTCGGCCTTATGCCTGGTGTTTTGTTCCACTCTTGCCGCCCTAGTTACTGTTATACCGGGATTATGTTCCTTGAGTTTGCGTTCCTTACGCGGTCGGGTGATTTATGGGACCCCCTTGACAGTTCACCTTGAATAAAACTCCTCCAGCAAGGCCCAACCTTGGTTTTACCATTTGCGACCTATACCTTTTTCCCCCGGGTTTTCTAGAGCCCGAGGGTCATCTTTATTTTGAACCCCCGGGCCAGTGTTCCTCTGAGTGCTGGTCCAAACTAGAGCCACTTGCAGCGCCACCTTGGGGAAACTCGAGGATTGGTTTTAGCTGTACGTAGTGTTCATCCGGTGTGCCCCGAGATCGAGATATGTGCAGCTCCTATCGGGATTTGTCGGCACATTCGGGCGGCTTTGCTGGTCTTGTTTTACCATTGTCGAGATGTCTTGTAAACCGGGATTCCGAGACTGGTCGGGTCTTTCCGGGAGAAGGTTTATCCTTCGTTGACCGTGAGAGCTTATGATGGGCTAAGTTGGGACACCCCTGCAGGGTAATATCTTTTGAAAGCCGTGCCCGCGGTTATGAGGCAGATGGGAATTTGTTAATGTCCGGTTGTAGATAACTTGTCACTTGACCCAATTAAAATACACCAAGTGCGTGTGTAGCCGTGATGGTCTCTTCTCGGCGGAGTCCGGGGAGTGAACACGGTCTGTGTTATGTATGACGTAAGTAGGTGTTCAGGAGCTCTTCTTGGTCATTGCTAGATGACGTCCGTTCCTTTGTTTCTCTTCTCGCTCTCATTTGCGCAAGTTAGCCACCATATATGCTTTTGCCGCTGCAGCTCCACCTCTTTGCACCTCTTTGTCCTACAAGCTTAAATAGTCTTGATCTCGCGGGTGTGAGATTGCTGAGTCCCCGTGACTCACAGATACTTCCAAAACAGTTGCTGGTGTCGACGATGCCAGTGCAGATGATGGCGTCGATCTTAAGTGGGAGTTCGACGAGGAACGTGGTCGTTACTATGTGTCTTTTCCTGATGATCAGTAGTGGAGCCCAGTTGGGACGATCAGGGATCTAGCATTTGGGGTTGTCTTACTTTCATCTGGATTTTGACCGTAGTCGGTCTATATGATTGTATTTTGGATGATGGATGATATTTATTTATGTATCGTGTGAAGTGGCGATTGTAAGCCAACTCTTTATCCCATTCTTGTTCATTACATGGGATTGTGTGAAGATGACCCTTCTTGCGACAAAACCACTATGCGGTTATGCCTCTAAGTCGTGCCTCGACACGTGGGAGATATAGCCGCATCGTGGGCGTTACACGTAACTACTCACAAAGCATATTCATGTTCAAGATCAGAGTAGTATTAATTATCATTAAGGATCTGAAAATATAATCTTCCACCGGATAAACCAACTAGCATCAATTACAAGGAGTAATCAACACTACTAGCAACCCACAGGTACCAATCTGAGGTTTTGGGACCAAGATCGAATACAAGAGATGAACTAGGGTTTGAGAGGAGATGGTGTTGGTGAAGATGCTGATGGAGATTTATCCCCTCTCGATGAGAGGATCGATGGTGATGATTTCCCCCTCCCGGAGGGATGTTTCCCCAATAGAACAGCTCCGCCGGAGCCCTAGATTGCTTCCGCCCAGGTTCCGCCTCGTGGCAGCGGCGCTTCATCCCGAAAGGTTCTCTCTGATTTTTTCCAGGGTGAAAGACACCATACAGCCAAAGATGGGCACCGGAAGCCTGCCAAGGGGCCCACAAAGTCGGGGGGCGCGCCCTCCATCCTTGTGGCTGGCTGGTGGCCCCCCTCTAGTGCTTTCTTTGCCCAATATTTTTTATTAATTCCAAAACTGATCTCCGTGAAGTTTCAGGACCTTTGGAGTTGTCAGAATAGGTCTCTAATATTTGCTCCTTTTCCAGTCCAAAATTCCAGCTACCGGCATTCTCCCTCTTCATGTAAACCTTGTAAAATAAAAGAGAATAGGCATAAGTATTGTGATATAATGTGTAATAACAGCCCATAATGCAATAAATATCAATATAAAAGCATCATGCAAAATGTAGGTATCAACTCCCCCAAGCTTAGAGCTCGCTTGTCCTCAAGCGAAAAGCCGATATCGAAAAATATGTCCACATGTTTAGAGATAGAGGTGTCGATAAAATAACATACGGACATGAGGGCATCATGATCATCTTTAGAATAGCACATATATTGTCATATAATTTCTTATGATAAAGTAACAATTCATTCACAAGGTAAAGTATGAATCAGAAACTTCATTGAAAACTAACAAACTATGATCTCAGTCATTGAAGCAATTTCAATTTATCATAACTCGGAAAGAATCAATATAAGAGCTTTTCAGCAAGTCCACATACTCAACAATCATGTAGTCTTTCACAATTGCTAACACTTACGCGATACTTATGGGTACAAAATTTTAATCGGACATAGAGAAAGATAGGGGCTTATAGTTTCGCCTCCCAACCTTTTACCTCAAGGGTAATGTCAACAATAATGCTTTATGAAAACCTACATCCGAGTGGATATATATATATATATATCTGGATCTTTCCAACACATAGTGCTTGCCAAAGGAAAAAGTGTAAAAGGAAAGGTGAAGATCACCATGACTCTTATATAAGGGTAGAAGGTAAAAATAAAATATAGGCCCTTCGTAGAGGGAAGCAGAGGTTGTCATGCGCTTTTATGGTTGGATGCACAAAATCCTAATGCAAAAGAACGTCACTTTATATTGCCACTTGTTATAAAGACCTTTATTATGCAGTCCGTCGCTTTTATTTCTTCCATATCACAAGTTCGTATAAAGCTTATTTTCTTCACACTAATAGATCATACATATTTAGAGAGCAATTTTTATTGCTTGCACCAATGACAACTTACTTGACTGATCTTACTCAATCCATAGGTAGGTATGGTGGACTGTCATGGCAAAACTAGGTTTAGGGATATTTGGAAGCACAAATAGTATCTCTACTTGGTGCAAAGAATTTGGCTAGCATGAGAGGGAAAGGCAAGATCAACATGTTGGAGGATCCATGACAATATAACTTCTATTCGGATATAAGAAAACATAACTCATTATGTTGTCTTCCTTGTCCAACATAAACTTTTTAGCATGTCATATTTTAATGAGTGCTCACAATTACAAAAGATGTCCAAGATAGTATATTTATATGTGAAGCCTCTCTTTCTTTATTACTTCCAATTAATTGCAACAATGACCAAAACTATGTTTGTCAATTCTCAACAACTTTTATTCATCATACTCTTTTTATGTGAAGTCATTACTCTCCATAAGATCAATATATGATCTTCTTATTTATTTTTATCTCTTTCTTTTATTTAATTCCCTCAAGATCATAGCAAGAAAGCAAAACCCTCAACTCAAAACTACTCTTTATTATATATAACTCACGAGCTCGATTACATAGAGGGAACATAAAGCAAAAATCAAAGCTAGATCATATTAAAAACGTTATTCTACTAGATCAAGATATAACCAAAAGGATCAAACTAAGAAAAACGATAAAGATAGAGGTGCGATGGTTATACGATACCGGGGCACCTCCCCCAAGCTTGGCAGTTGCCATCGGGAGTGCCCATACCCATGTATTTATGTCCCTTTCTTCGAAGGTGGTGATGTGATATTGTTGGCGATGATGCCCCTTAGGATGCAATTTTCTTCCTCGAGCTTATTTACTTGCTGCTTAAGATCCATTATTTCCTTGCGAAGTTTGCCCATGACGGCTAGAGCTCCATTCACCCATGGATGTTTCATAGCTGCGGCAGAAAAAGCAACACTCTTTTTAATATTTTCATAAGAGAGAAATCTAGCATTAGGAGGGATGACCGAGTTTGGTATTGCTGAGCTCTGAAGTTCCTCCAACATGAATCCAGCATGCAGGCGAGAGGTAACTTCCTGGTCCTCCTCCATGGCATCCACTCTTTTCAAGTCAGCCTCCATCTTTTCCTCCGTTGCTTGCCCAAAGTGATTAGCTTCGATGTATGCTCTTGGCCCTGGTGTCGGGTGAGACGCACGACTCTCCCCAACTGACTCTTGCGAAGACATCTTGCTCCAAATCTGTTGCAGAAACAGCTTAAAACAAAAACAGAGGATTTTGTTGTGGTACTATGGTCAAATCCTTCAGGAGATTATATAATGAATTTTTACCAACCAAAAGAAGTATCGTGCAAGAAAACAGAGTCGGAGGGCACACGAGGTGGCCACAAGGTCGGGGGCACGCCCTCCACCCTTGTGGTGGCCTCGTGTCTCTTTCGGACTACTTCTAATTCTCCTAATTTTTTAAATATTCCAAAATGGAGAAAATTTATCACTGGAAATGTTTTGGAGTCGGTTTACTTACCGTACCACATACCTATTCCTTGTCGGAGTCTGAAATGTTCTGGAAAGTGTCCCTCATGTACTCCTCCGGTGTTACGGTATTAATTATATTGGTCTCAACATTTATGGGAGTACCTGAGATATAATGTTTGATTCTTTGACCGTTTACCACCTTCGGCGTTGTTGATTTTTATGGAACTAGAACGATAGACCTCCTCGATAATGTATGGACCTTCCCATTTAGAGAGAAGTTTTCCTGCAAAAAATCTTAAATGAGAGTTGTATAGCAAAACAGGATCACCTACATTAAACTCACGCTTTTGTATCCTTTTGTCATGCCATCTTTTAACTTTTTATTTAAACAACTTGGCATTCTCGTAAGCTTGGGTTCTCCATTCATCGAGTGAGCTAATGTCAAATAACCTCTTCTCACCGGCAAGTTTGAAATCATAGTTGAGCTCTTTAATAGCCCAATAAGCTTTATGTTCTAGTTCAAGAGGTAAATGACATGCGTTTCCATAAACCATTTTATACGGAGACATACCCATAGGATTCTTATAAGCAGTTCTATAAGCCCCTAATGCATCATCAAGTTTCTTAGACCAATTATTTCTAGATCTATTAACAGTCTTTTGCAAAATTAATTTAATCTCTCTATTGCTCAATTCTACTTGACCACTAGACTAAGGATGATATGGAGATGCAGTTCTATGGTTGACATCATATTTAGCAAGCATTTTACGGAAAGCACCATGAATAAAGTGTGAACCACAATCAGTCATTAAATATCTAGGGACTCCAAACCTCGGAAAAATAACTTCTTTAAGCATTTTAATAGAGGTGTTATGATCAGCACTACTAGTAGGAATAGCTTCTACCCACTTAGTAACCTGATAAAAAACAAATAAAATATGTGTATACCCATTAGACGAAGGAAAAGGTCCCATATAATCAAAGCCCGAAACATCAAATGGTTCAATAACTAGTGAATAATTCATAGGCATTTCCTGACGTCTACTAATATTACCAACTCATTGACATTCATCACACGACAAGACAAACTTACGAGCATCCTTGAAGAGAGTAGGCTAATAAAAACCGGATTGCAATACCTTGTGTGCAGTTCTATCTCCAGCGTAGTGTCCTCCGTAAGCCTCGGAGTGGCACTTGTGTAGGATCTTTTCCTGTTCATGCTCAGGTACACAACGTCTAATAACACCGTCTACTCCTTCTTTATAAAGGTGTAGGTCATCCCAAAAGTAATGTCTTAAATCATAGAAAAACTTTTTCTTTTGCTGATATGTGAAACTAGGTGGTATAAATTTAGCAACAATGTAATTAGCATAATCAGCATACCATGGAGTGTTATGAGAAGCATTTATGACATTTAATTGCTCATCTGGAAAACTATCATCAATAGGTAGTGGGTCATCAAGAACATTTTCTAACCTAGACAAGTTGTCTGCAATGGGGTTCTCATCTCCCTTTCTATCAATAATATGCAAATAAAATTCTTGTAGCAAGAGAACCCATCTAATAAGTCTAGGTTTAGCATCTTTCTTTTCCATAAGATATTTAATAGCAGCATGATCAGTGTGAACAGTTACTTTGGAATCAACAATGTAGGGCCTGAACTTTCACAACCAAAAACAACTACTAAAATTTCCTTTTTAGTGGTAGCATAATTTCTCAGGGCGCTGTCTAGAGTTTTACTAGCATACTGAATAACATTTAATTTCTTATCAACTCTTTGTCCTAGAACAGCACGAACAGCATAATCACTAGCATCACACATAATTTCAAAGGGTAAATTCCAATCAGGTGGCTGAACAATAGGTGCAGGAATCAAGGCTTTCTTAAGAATTTCAAATGCTTCTACACAATCATCATCAAAAACAAAAGGAACATATTTTTGTAAGAGATTGGTGAGAGGCCTAGAAATTTAGGGAAGTCTTTAATAAACCTCCTATAGAAACCAGCATGACCAAGGAAACTTCTTATACCTTTGATATCTTTAGGACACGGCATCTTTTCAATAGCATCTACTTTAGCTTTATCCACTTCAATACCTCTTTCAGACATTTTATGCCCCAAGACAATACCTTCATTAACCATAAAGTGGCACTTCTCCCAATTCAAGACAAGATTAGTTTCTTCACATCTCTGCAAAACTCAATCAAGGTTGCTTAAGCAATCATCAAAAGAAGTTCCGTAAATGGAGAAATCATCCATGAAAACCTCGACAATCTTTTCAAAAAAGTCAGAGAATATAGCCATCATACATCTTTGAAAGGTAGCGGGTGCATTTCATAAACCAAAAGGCATACGTCTATAAGAAAAGGTACAGAAAGGGCAAGTAAAAGTGGTTTTCTCTTGATCATCTTTTGACACAGGTATTTGAGAGAAACCAGAATAACCATCTAGAAAGCAAAAATGAGTGTGTTTGGATAGTCTTTCTAGCATTTGATTGATAAAAGGTAGAGGGTAATGATCTTTTCTAGTAGCTTTATTCAATTTGCGAAAATCAATTACCATTCTATAACCTGTAACAATTCTTTGTGGAATCAATTCGTTCTTATCATTAGGAACAACAATAATACCTCCCTTCTTAGGGACACAATGGACAGGACTTACCCACTGACTATCAGCAATAGGATAAATTATACTTGCCTCCAGAAGCTTTAGTATTTCATTTCTTACCACTTCTTTCATCTTAGGATTCAACCGCCGTTGATGATCAACAACTGGTTTAGCATCTTTCTCCAATTTTATTTTGTGCTGACATAGAGTGGGACTAATGCCCTTAAGGTCATCAAGAGTATATCCAATAGCGGCACGGTGCTTCTTTAGAGTTTTCAATAATCTCTTTTCTTCATGCTCTAAAAGGTTAGCACTAATAATAACAGGATATATCTTCTTTTCATCAAGATAATCATATTTCAGAGTATCAGGTAATTGTTTAAGCTCAAACGCGGGATCACCCTTAGGTGGAGGAGGATCCCCGAGGATTTCAATAGGCAAATTGTGTTTCAGAATAGGCCCTTGATTAAAGAATACTTCATCTATTTCCCTTCTTTCATTCATAAACATATCATTTTCATGGTCTAGCAAATATTGTTCTAAAGGGTCAGTAGGAGGCAGGGCAATAGAAGCAAGACCAATAATTTCATCTTTACTAGGCAATTCTTTATCATGGAGTTGTCTACAAAATTTAGAGAAATTAAAATCATGAGACATATCGCCTAAACCAACAGTAGCAGTATCTTTCTTGCAGTCTATCCTAGCATTAACAGTGTTCAAGAAAGGTCTACCAAATATAATGGGACAAAAATTATCTTGTGGGGAACAAAGAACAAGAAAATCAGTAGGGTACTTGATTTTCCCACACAAGACTTCAACATCTCTAACAATCCCAATAGGTGAAATAGTATCTCTATTTGCAAGCTTAATAGTAACATCAATATCTTCTATCTCAGCAGGTGCAATATCATTCATAATTTCTTGGTATAAGGTATAAGGTATTGCACTCACACTAGCACCCACATCACATAAGCCATGATAATAATGATCTCCTATTTTAACAGAGACAACAGGAATGCCAACAACAGGTCTATGTTTATCTTTAGTATCGGGTTTAGCAATTCTAGCAGCTTCATCACAAAAATAAATAACATGCCCATCAATATTATCAACCAAGAAATCTTTAACCATAGCAATACTAGGTTCAACTTTAATTTGCTTAGAAGGCTTGGGTGTTCTAATGTTACTTTTGTTGACCACAGTTGAAGCTTTAGCATGATCCTTTATTCTAACAGGGAATGGAGGTTTCTCAATATAAGCAGAAGGAACAATAGGAACAACATTGTAAATAACAGTTTCTTCTTCAACTTTAATAGGTTCAACTACTTTAACTTCAATGGGAGGATGATATTTAAACCACTTCTCCTTAGGGAGATCAACATGAATAGCAAATGATTCACAGAAAGAAGCTACTATCTCAGAGTCAGGTACATATTTAGTGCTAAAATCACGAAAAGCATCGGTATCCATAAAATATTTAACACAATCAAACTTAAGGTTTATACCTAACTCCTTACCTTCGTAGAGATCCCAATATTCAGAGTTGCGTTTAATTCTTTCCAATAAATCCCATTTGAATTCAATATCCTTCTTCATATAGGAACCAGTACAAGAAGTATCAAGCATGGAGCGATCATTATGAGAAAGCCGAGCATAAAAATTTAGAATAATAATTTCTCTTGAGAGCTCATGATTGGGGCATGAATATAACATTGACTTAAGCCTCCCCCAAGCTTGAGCGATACTTTCTCCTTCACGAGGCCAAAAACTATATATATAATTCCGATCATGATGAACCAAATGCATAGGATAAAACTTCTGATGAAATTCCAATTTCAATCGGTTGTAGTTCCATGATCCAATATCATCCAATAGCCTATACCATGTAAATGCCTTTCCCTTCAAAGATAAAGGGAAGACCTTCTTCTTGACAACATCCTCGGGCATACCTGCAAAAATAACCACAAACTTCATCCACATAGATTAGGTGCATATCGGGATGTAATGTTCCATCTCCTGCATAAGGATTAGCTAGTAGTTTCTCTATCATACCCGAAGGAATTTCATAATAAATATTTTCAGTAGGTGAAGTAGGTTGAGGAGCAACTCTTTGCTCTTCCGGTCGGGGTGAAGATGAAGGAAATATGCCCTAGAGGCAACAATAAAGTTGTTATTTTATATTTCCTTATATCATGATAAATGTTTATTATTCATGCTAGATTTGTATTAAGCGGAAACTTGATACATGTGTGAATACATAGACAAAACAAAGTGTCCCTAGTATACCTCTACTTGACTAGCTCGTTAATCAAAGATGGTTAAGTTTCCTAAACATAGACATGTGTTGTTATTTGATGAACTGGATCACATCATTAGGAGAATGATGTGATGGACAAGACCCATCTGTTAGCTTAGCATAATGATCGTTAAGTTTTATTGCTATTGCTTTCTTCATGACTTATACATATTCCTTTGACTATGAGATTATGCAACTCCCGAATAACCGAAGGAACACCTTGTGTGCTATCAACCGTCACAACGTAACTGGGTGATTATAAAGATGCTCTACAGGTGTCTCTGTAGGTGTTTGTTGGGTTGGCATAGATCGAGATTAGGATTTGTCACTCTGAGTATCGGAGAGGTATCTCTGGGCCCTCTCGGTAATGCACATCATGATAAGCCTTGCAAGCAATGTGACTAATGAGTTAGTTGTGGGATGATGCATTACAGAACGAGTAAAGAGACTTGCCGGTAACGAGATTGAACTAGGTATGAAGATACCGACGATCGAATCTCGGGAAAGTAACATACCGATGACAAAGGGATTGACGTATGTTGTCAATGCGGTTTGACCGATAAAGATCTTTGTAGAATATGTAGGAACCAATATAAGCATCCAGGTTCCGCTGTTGGTTATTGACCAGAGATGTGTCTCGGTCATGTCTACATAGTTCTCGAACCCGTAGGGTCCCCACGCTTAACGTTCGATGGTGATTTGTATTATGAGTTATGTGTTTTTGGTGACCAAAGATTATTCAGAGTCCCGGATGAGATCACGGACATGACGAGGAGTCTCGAAATGGTTGAGAGGTACAGATTGATATATTGGACGATGATATTCGGACACCGGAATAGTTTCGGATCGTTCCGGGTAATTTTCGGAGTACCGGGAGGTTACCGGAACCCCCGGGGAAGTATTGGGCCTACATGGGCCATAGGGGAGAGGGGAGGCAGCCCACAAGGGGTGGCGGCGCCCCCTTCCATAGGGAGTCCGAATTGGACTAGGGGAGGGGGGCGCCCCCTTTCCTTCTCCTCTTCCCTCTCCCTTCCCCTTTTCCCCCTCCAAAAGAAGGAAAAAAGGGGGCGAATCCTACTAGGACTGGAGTCCTAGTAGGACTCCCCTCTCCTTGGCGCCCCCCTGGTGGCCGGCCTCCTCCCCTCCTCCTTTATATACGGGGGCAAGGGGCACCCCAAAGCACATCAATTATTCTTAACCGTGTGCGGTGCCCCCTCCACAGTTTACTCCTCCGGTCATAGCGTCATAGTGCTTAGGCGAAGCCCTGCGCGGATCACATCACCATCACCATCACCACATCGTTGTGCTGATGAAACTCTCCCTCGACTCTTTGCTAGATCAAGAGTTCGAGGGACGTCATCGAGCTGAACGTGTGCTGAACTCGGAGGTGTCGTACGTTCGGTACTTGATCGGTTGGATTACGAAGACGTTCAACTACATCAACCGCGTTAACCTAACGCTTCCGCTTTCGGTCTACGAGGGTACGTGGACACACTCTCCTCCTCTCATTTCTATGCATCTCCTAGATAGATCTTGCGTGATCGTAGGAAAATTTTGAAATTGCATGCTACGTTCCCCAACAGTGGAATCTGAGCCAAGTCTATGCGTAGATGTTATGCACGAGTAGAACACAAAGAGTTGTGCGCGATGATAGTCATACTACTTACCACCAACGTCTTATTTTGATTCTGCGGTATTGATGAAGTGGCCCAGACCAACATTACATGACCACGTTCATGAGACCGGTTCTACGGACGTGCTTTTGCATAAAGGTGGCTGGCGGGTGTCTCTTTCTCCAACTTTAGTTGAATCAAATTTGACTATGGTCGATCCTTGTTGAAGGTTAAAACAGCAAACTTGACAAAACATCGTTGTGGTTTTGATGCGTAGGTAAGAATGGTTCTTGCTAGAAGCCCAAAGCAGCCACGTAAAACTTGCAACAATAAAGTAGAGGACGTCTAACTTGTTTTTGGAGGGCATGTTGTGATGTGATATGGTCAAGGCATGGTGTGATATACATTGTTGTATGAGATGATCATGTTTTGTAAGTTATCGGCAATCGGCAGGAGCCATATGGTTGTCTTCTTATTGTATGAATTGCGATCGCCATGTAATTGCTTTACTTTATCACTATGTGTTAGCGATAGTCGTAGAAGCAATAGTTGGCAAGACGACCATGACACTACAATGGAGATCAAGATGTCAAGCCGATGACGATAGGGATCATGACGGTGCTTTGGAGATGGAGATCAAAGGCACAAGATGATGATGGCCATATCATGTCACATATTTTGATTGCATGTGATGTTTATATTTTATGCATCTTATTTAGCTTAGTATGGCGGTAGCATTATAAGATGATGCCTTACTAAAATTTCAAGGTATAAGTGTTCTCCCTGAGTGTGCAACATTGCGACAGTTCGTCATGCCGAGACACCACGTGATGATCGGGTGCGATAAGCTCTACGTTGTGCAAGACAGTTTTGCACGTGCGGAATACTCGGGTTAAACTTGATGAGCCTAGCATGTACAGACATGGCCTCGTAACACTGAGACCGAAAGGTCGAATGTGAATCATATAGTAGATATGATCAACATAGAGATGTTCACCATTGAAAACTACTCCATCTCACGTGATGATCGGACATGGTTTAGTTGATTTGGATCACGTGATCATTTAGATGACTCAAGGGATGTCTATCGAAGTGGGAGTTCTTAAGTAATATGATTAATTGAACTTAATTTATCATGAACTTAGTCCTGATAGTTTTTACATATCTATGTTGTAGATCAATGGCCCGTGCTACCATTCCCTTGAATCTTAATGCGTTCCTGCAGAAAGCGAAGTTGAAAGATGATGGTAGCAACTACACGGACTGGGTCCGTAACTTGAGGACTATCATCATTGCTACACAGAAGAATTATGTCATGTATGCACCGCTAGGTGACAGACCTATTGCAGGAGCAGATGCAGACGTTATGAACGTTTGACAAAGCTCGGTATGATGACTACTTAATAGTTTAGTTCACCATGCTTTACGGCTTAGAACCGGGACTTCAAAAACGTTTTGAATGCCACGGAGCATATGAGATGTTCCAAGAGCTGAAATTGGTATTTCAGACTCATGCCCATGTCGGGAGGTATGAGATCTCTGACAAGTACTTTGCCAACAAGATGGAGGAGAATAGCTCAACCAGTGAGCATGTGCTCAGAATGTCTGGGTACTACAATCGCTTGAATCAAGTGGGAGTTAATCTTCCAGATAAGATAGTGATTGACAAAAGTTCTCTAGTCACTATCACCAAGCTACTAGAACTTCGTGATGAACAATAATATGCAAGGGATGACGAAAATGATTCCCGAGCTCTTCGCGATGCTGAAATCGACGATGGTAGAAATCAAGAAAGAGCATCAAGTGTTGATGGTTAATAAGACCACTAGTTTCAAGAAAAAGGGCAAGGGAAAGAAAGGGAACTTCAAGAAGAATGGCAAGCAAGTTGCCGCTCCCGTGAAGAAGCCCAAAGCTAGACCAAAGCCTGAAATTGAGTGCTTCTACTACAAAGCGAATGGTCACTGGAAACGGAACTACCCCAAATAATCGGCGGATAAGAAGGATGGCGAAGTGAACAAAGGTATATTTGATATACATGTTATTGATGTGTACTTTACTAGTGTTCATAGTAACCCAAGGGTATTTGACACCGGTTCAGTTGCTAAGAGTAGTAACTCGAAACAGGAGTTGCAAAGTGAACAGAGACTAGTTAAGGGCGAGGTGACGATGTGTGTTGGAAGTAATTCCAAGGTTGATAAGATCACCATCGCACACTCCCTCTACCTTCGGGATTAGTGTTGAACCTAAATAAATGTTATTTGGTGTTTGCGTTGAGCATTAATTTGATTAGATCATGTTTATTGCAATATGGTTATTCATTTAAGTCAGAGAATAATTGTTATCCTGTTTATATGAATAAAACCTTCTAAGGTCATACACCCAATGTGAATGGTTTGTTGAATCTCGATTGTGGTGATACACATATTCATAATATTGATGCCAAAAAGATGCGAAGTTGATAATGATAGTGCAACATATTTGTGGCACTGCCATTTAGGTCATATTGGTGTAAAGCGCATGAAGAAACTCCATGCGGATAGACTTTTGGAATCACTTGATTATGAATCATTTGATGCTTGCGAGCCATGCCTCTTGGGCAAGATGACTAAAACTCTGTTCTCCGGAACAATAGAGCGAGCTACTGACTTATTGGAAATAATACATACGATGTATGCGGTCCGATGAGTGTTGAGGCTCACGGCGGGTATCGTTATTTTCTAACCTTCACAGATGATTTGAGCAGATATGGGTATATCTACTTAATGAAACAGAAGTCTGAAACATTTGAAAAGTTCAAAGAATTTCAGAGTGAAGTGGAGAATCATCGTAACAAGAAAATAAAGTTTCTACAATCTGATCGCGGAAGCGAATATTTGATTTATGAGTTTGGCCTTCATTTAAAACAATGTGGAATAGTTTCACAACTCATGCCACCTGGAACACCACAGTGAAATGGTGTGTCCGAATGTCATAACTGTACTTTATTAGATATGGTGCGATCTATGATGTCTCTTACTAATTTACTGCTATCGTTTTGGGGTTATGCATTAGAGACAGCTGCATTCACGTTAAATAGGGCACCATCTAAATCCGTTGAGATGACACCGTATGAACTGTGGTTTGGCAAGAAACCTAAGTTGTCGTTTCTTAAAGTTTGGGGTTGAGATGCTTATGTGAAAAAGCTTCAGCCTGATAAGCTCGAACCCAAATCGGAGAAGTGCGTCTTCATAGGATACCCAAAAGAAACTGTTGGGTACACCTTCTATCACAAATCCGAAGGCAAGATCTTTGTTGCTAAGAATGGATCCTTTCTAGAGAAGGAGTTTCTCTCGAAAGAAGTGAGTGGGAGGAATGTAGAACTTGATACCTTTGCTCAAATCGGAAAGTAGCTCATCATAGAAAATTGTTCCCGTGATGCCTACACCAACTAGAGAGGAAGCTAATGATAATGATCATGAAACTCCAGATCAAGTTACTACCAAACCTCGTAGGTCAACCAGAGCACGTTCCGCACCAGAGGGATACGGTAGTCCTATTCTAGAAGTCATGTTACTAGACCATGATGAACCTACGAACTATGAGGAAGCGATGATGAGCCCAGATTCCGCGAAATGGCTTGAGGCCATGAAATCTGAGATGGGATCCATGTATGAGAAAAAAGTGTGGACTTTGGTTGGCTTTCCCGATGATTGGCAAGCCATAGAGAATAAATGGATCTTCAAGAAGAAGACTGACGCTGATGGTAATGTTACTGTCTACAAAGCTCGACTTGTTGCGAAAGGTTTTCAACAAGTTCAAGGAGTTGACTACAATGAGACCTTCTCACCCGTAGCGATGCTTAAGTCTATCCGAATTATGTTAGCAATTGCCGCATTTTATGATTATGAAATCTGGCAAATGGACGTCAAAACTGCATTCCTTAACGGATTTCTCAAAGAAGAGTGGTATATGATGCAACCAGAAGGTTCTGTCGATCCTAATGGTGCTAACAAAGTGTGCAAGCTCCAGTGATCCATTTATGGACTGGTGCAAGCCTCTCGGAGTTGGAATATACGTTTTGATAATGTGATCAAAGCATATGGTTTTATACAGACTTTTGGAGAAGCGTGTATTTACAAGAAACTGAGTGGGAGCTCTGTAGCATTTCTAATATTATATGTGGATGACATATTGTTGATTGGAAATGATATAGAATTTCTGGATAGCATAAAAGGATACTTGAATAAGAGTTTTTCAATGAAAGACATCGGTGCAGCTGCTTATATATTGGGCATCAAGATCTATAGAGATAGATGAAGATGCTTAATTGGACTTTCACAAAGCACATACCTTGATAAAGTTTTGAAGAATTTCAAAATGGATCAGTTAAAGAAAGGGTTCTTGCCTGAGCTACAAGGTGTGAAGTTGAGTCAGACTCAATGCCCAACCACTGCAGAAGATAGAGAGAAAATGAAAGTCATTCCCTTGTTGGAACACGCGGTACACTACGCTAGCGCCAAATAAAATTTTCTACCGCGCATCTGATGTCTACTACACAACCTTCTTCTTGTAGACGTTATTGGGCCTCCAAGTGCAGAGGTTTGTAGGATAGTAGCAAATTTCCCTCAAGTGGATGACCTAAGGTTTATCAATCCGTGGGAGGCGGAGGATGAAGACGGTCTCTCTCAAACAACCCTGCAACCAAATAACAAAGAGTCTCTTGTGTCCCCAACACACCCAATACAATGGTAAATTGTATAGGTGCACTAGTTCGGCGAAGAGATGGTGATACAAGTGCAATATGGATGGTAGATATGGGTATTTGTAATCTGAAAATATAAAAACAGCAAGGTAGCAAGTGGTGAAAGTGAGCGTAAACGGTATTGCAATGGTAGGAAACAAGGCCTAGGGTTCATACTTTCACTAGTGCAAGTTCTCTCAACAATAATAACATAACTGGATCATATAACTATCCCTCAACATGCAACAAAGAGTCACTCCAAAGTCACTAATAGCGGGGAACAAACGAAGAGATTATTGTAGGGTACGAAACCACCTCAAAGTTATCCTTTCTGATCGATCTATTCAAGAGTCCGTAGTAAAATAACACGAAGCTATTCTTTCCGTTTGATCTATCCTAGAGTTCGTACTAGAATAACACCTTAAGATACAAATCAACCAAAAACCTAATGTCACCTAGATACTCCAATGTCACCACAAGTATCCGCGGGTATGATTATACGATATGCATCACACAATCTCAGATTCATCTATTCAACCAACACAAAGAACTTCAAAGAGTGCCCCAAAGTTTCTATCGGAGAGTCAAGACGAAAACGTGTGCCAACCCCTATGCATAAGTTCACAAGGTCACTGAACCCGCAAGTTGATCACCAAAACATACATCAAGTAGATCACGTGAATATCCCATTGTCACCACACATAAGCACATGCAAGACATACATCAAGTGTTCTCAAATCCTTAAAGACTCAATCTGATAAGATAATTTCAAAGGGAAAACTCAATCCATTACAAGAGAGTAGAGGGGGAGAAACATCATAAGATCCAACTATATAGCAAAGCTCGCGGTACATCAAGATCGTGCCGAATCAAGAACACGAGAGAGAGAGAGAGAGAGAGAGAGAGAGAGAGAGATCAAACACATAGCTACTGGTACATACCCTCAGCCCCGAGAATGAACTACTCCCTCCTCGTCATGGAGAGCGCCCGGATGATGAAGATGGCCACCGGTGAGGGATCCCCCCTCCGGCAGGGTGCCGGAACAGGGTCCCGATTGGTTTTTGGTGGCTACAGAGGCTTGCGGCGGCGGAACTCCCGATCTTGGTTATGTTCTGGGGGTTTCATTATTTATAGGAATTTTTGGCGTCGGTCATGATATTCTTCACGGGGTGGCTTCCTCCAACCTGTTTTCCTGCTTGACAAGCACTGCACAATCTATCCTTGTCAAATATAACATCTTTTACTCCAAGGATATGATCACCTTTAATAAGCTTATCAAGATTTCGCATGCCCACATGACCTAACCTTCTATGCCACAACCAGCCTTTAGAGGATTTAGCAATTAAGCAAGTTCTAGGTTGAGCCTTTTTAGTGAAGTCAACAATGTAAAGATCACCTCTACAAATACCGGTAAACACCATATTGTGATTATCTCTATGAAACACTTGGCAATCCACTTCAGTAAATAGGACATTGAAGCCAAAGTCAGCAAGTCTAGATACGGAAAGTAAATTATAGCCAAGAGATTCAACGAGCATCACATTTGTATGAAGCTATCATGTGAGATGGCCACCTTACCAAGGCCAACCACCTTACCCTTAGAGTTATCACCAAAGGTGACATACTTTCGAGGGCCATCGTTTTCAGCTAGCACACAAAACATATCCTTGTCTCCGGTCATGTGATCGGTACATCCACTATCAAGAAGCCATAACTTTCCTCCAGCCATGTAGCCACGAAGATTAGCCATAAGACCAAAGTGTCTCATAGACTCATCAAGATCAAAGTCACTATCATCATCCTCATCATAGTATCCATGTTCAACATCGTATTGTGATGGATCGATTCCTAGAGAGAGTGATCATTAGATAAATGATGATCACAATGTTCATCTTTATGAATTCTCATGGCTTCGGAGATGATATTGCTAATGATTCCAACATCTCCTTTGGCACGCATAAGATTAGTAAGCTCAAATAGACAATCACCAAACTTAGGATCATTGGAATTCATCTTACTCAAAGCAATAGACTTGTGAAGAATTTCATCTAAGTTTAGCAAGGAATAGTTTGGAAATCGTTCCTCAAGAAATCTCCAAATAGTGTAGGCACAATCAAGAGTCAGCAAGCAACCAAGCAAATTTCCAGGCAAATAGAACTGAGTTGTGCGTCGTCTTGAAAAAACAAACATAACTTGGGCTACTGATGTTATAGACAAGCTAGGTTGGGAGGCCCAGAGGCCGCTTGATACCTGCTGGATCCAAAAAATGTTGAAACATGTCGTGGGCTGCCCATGTTAAACAACAAAACCTAGGCCATGGACCTGGTGGGCACGGGACTGTCAGCCTCTCGACGAACAGTTGTCTCCTGATTCCTCTTGTTTTGCTGACAATGTTGGGAACGACAAATAAAGTACCCATGATCATGACGCACTTGATCATGGCACTGCGGCTGTCCGTGTACTCGTCAGTTACGGGAAGCAGACACGCCCTCATGTCCAAGATCCGCCTGTACATGTCGTAGCATGCGTATGCCTCCTTGGCCACGTAGGTTATGTAGGCTAGATTCAGAGGTACCTCCCACGTGTTCAGGTCCTTTGGTATCGTTGTCTTCTTTCATGTTGGCGTATCAGGGGTCGATGATGGTCTCGGCGAGGTCAACCATGGAGTCCTTCTCCTGCCCGTTGCCGATGATCTTGTATTGCTTCTAGATGTCGACAAGCTTGTTGCACCAGATGGACGAATCGTCGCGTTCTTCCTTCTCTCCACCGTAGCGAAGGTGCAATCGGCGCTGCCGATGAAACGAGTGATTGCTCCAGAACCTCTGATGGCCCTACAGCAGTGGTAGAGGAGAACTTTGTCCTGCACACATACCTGGGCGACGGTGATCCGCTGGTCCCTGTCAGGAGACGAATGGACGGGCACAAGGTCTAGTCCTGCGACCTTGTGCTTTCTCGTCCTGTAGGTACTGCTTGAACTCGGCGAGGCAGAGCTTCACTGAGTCTGGATCGTTGGTGTACATCACATTCAACTTGGTGCAGCCATAGGACTGAACGGCGAACTCAAAGGGGAACTCCTTGCTGAAGTCCATATCCAGCAAGCTCACCCCTCGGATCGCCATTGGAGTCTCTTCAAGTGAACGAGTGGGTAGGCGGCGGCGGCAGGTCGTTTTTCAGCTCTTGGGGAACTGGATTCAACAGTAAACTGAGTGTGTATAGGCGACAACAGTTACTACCCCTCCCTCGCCTGCAGCACGCCTGGCAGAAGATGCACCCACGGCGCATTCAAACGCCTCCATTAAGAAACCTACTCCAGCCACACGTCGGTTCACGAGCGGGTCTGTATTGGTACTGTAATAACAAGAGTTAGTGGTCACTTTACTTAAATTTAATTAGCTTTAACAGAAATTTATACTTAAAACAAGCAATGCATTGGCTCGTTCACTACAGGAATCAGCTACTTTGCCGTCTGGCACGGCAGACGGCAAAGGCAAGGATGGCGGACGGCAAAGGCCTTTGCCGTCTGCCGCGGACGGCAAAAGGCTCCGGCAAAGTAGGCTATGGTAAAGAGCTTCTTTGCCGTCTGCTTTCTGAAGCGGACGGCAAAGGGGCCTTTGCCATCAGCGGCTGACGGCAAAGAAAGCCGACGGCAATAAATGTGTTGTTAGTCCGTTAGGCGGCTAACGGCAGCCTTTGCCGTCCGCCGCTGATGGCAAAGACTGCAGGCTCTTTGCCATCTGCTGGCTGATGGCAAAGACTGCAGGCTCTTTGCCATCTGCTGGCAGATGGCAAAGAGACCAAATAGGCATTAATTCTGTTTCTTCTTATATCCATACATTTTCACAGAAAATCAAAGACACACACACACACACACACACACACACATATATATATATATGACCAATATAGGATATCCAACACATGTTACCAATAGTAGCAAGTTTCATCCATACATATACATAGTTTCATCAATATTACACAGTTTCATCCATAGGTACCAAGTTTCACAAAGTCAAAACAAAAACTAAAGACAAGCACTCCATATCTGAAATTACAAGAAATGACCTAAAACTAAATATCTACTTTAATAAAAACTATCTTATTACTAAGATCTTCTCTGGATCTTCTTCTTTTCTTCCAACCTGCATAACAAAAACACTAAGAAAAGGAGAATGGGTTAGGAGTAGAAATGTAGCATTTCACTTGGAGAAAATTTCATTTCAGAAACATTATTACTAACTAAAAGTCAGTATAAGTCTTCATAATTTGTCTACGATAATTGTATCAGTCAAACATGCAACAAATTACTGGGAGGGGCGCTATAGCAAGGAAATCAAACACCACCATCATTATCGGTATTTTTCTACAAAATTTTCGTACGTGTATTTAGGAAATAAATGTTAAATATAGATATATACCAACCCTTATTATAAACAGAATCACATGCACGCGGATCAAAATAGGTTGCGCTCTAACTTTAAATTTCCAGCTTACTGTCCATTAGCTGTACTTGAACTTTCACCTCGCACAAATAAGTTCAATATTCCATCGTCCAACCAGGCATATGCAACATATATATAGAAAGTGAGTACATATTTTTCAAATGAAAATAGTTGCACATCATGAAAAATTGTCTACTCAGCATTTCAAGTTACAGCAAGAAATCAATGGAAATGTCACCATAAGATACAAATCTAATTTATCTAATTAATTATTTCGTGAATGTTTTGAATATTCTATGTATCCTAGAATTGGCAGTGGCGGGTTCCCATAGCATATATTAATATAAAAATCACAACTTCTTCATGTACCTATACATGTTATTACATAATATTGCTAGTCTGACATAAGATTGATACTAAGCACAAACTCTCCAAGGGAAATTGAGAAACTCCACTATGTCATGTTGATATATCAGTGGAGATGGTAAAATTAGTAGTGATGAAAAAATTGGGATCTCCCTCATGCATCACCGGTCCTTAAGATTACAGTATGTGTATCTAGGAAATAACAAAAAAACATAACATAGGAGAAGTCTAGATGGATCAGTAGAAATTATGTATGAATTAGCTACCGTGTGTCGAGGCACCAACTATCAGTACGTTGTTTTTTTTGGGTGCAGTATTGAGTGTTCTAACAGTAAGCGCAGTAATTTGACAAACATGTAAAACACATCTAAAACCTCATAATCTGATAAATGTGTTTACTGTGAAGTAATAGGCTGCTGTCGCTGCTGTTACAGGGAAAGCTGTAGACGTACATATTAGTAAGAAAAAATTATCTAGCTACCATTACAGAATGTCTTCAAGGGCTGTAGACGTACTTTAAATCAGAGAAACAAATACAGGCGGTTCACAACCCAAACTCTGATGGACTAAAGAACACACAGTGGGATAGCTCTGCTCAGGATACACCTACGCACCAACTGTCAGATCAAAAACCATGCACAATTAAGCCCCATGGGTGGTGATGCATCCTAGCCGGCCGCCATTCGGTGCAGGAAAGACATCTTTGTTCATGGCGGCCATTGACCCAGATGCCATTTTTTTGGTTTCTGAATCTAGGGGATGAGTGACGATGTACCTTTTTTTTTGAGGCAACTGTCGTGCTCGCGGCAGCACGCATCGAGGTCGTCGTAGGGGTCCTCCCCTTGCACCCGCTCCACCCCACGCCACAGAACTTGCCGTACCGGATCCCCACCGCTGCCACCCATCCATGGTCAGAGCATGCTCAGATCAGAAAGAAATCGACCGGATCAGGGGAGGACGAGGAAAGGAGGCTCACAGTCGCAGTTGAGCATCGCGCACGACCGGCTGCACGGCGGCGGCGGCAGCTTGGCCGCGCACGCGGAGCCCCCAGCGAGCAGGAGGAGCACGACCAAGACCGAAACCCTAGCAAGACATAACTGAAGGGGGCGACCACAAGGAGCAGAGGAAAACAAATCGATGCGGAGGAATAGACAGAGCTCATCGAGGAGCAGCCGTAGGTGTGCTGGGCGGCGCTAGAGCTCACCGGAGCGGCCGGAATCGGCCAGCGTCTGTGGCGGCGGCGCAAGGGGATCGAGAGGACCAGACATGAGCGAGAGAGATGGGCGCGTGCGTTTGTTCTGGTCTAGCCCAGCCAGCGTACGTGTGTGATTTATGTGTTAGGCTAAGTCCTACCTGCAAAAAAAAAGATAGCCTCACCTCTTTGCCGTCTGCCAGCAGATGGCAAAGAATCTTTGCCGTCTGCCAGTAGATGGCAAAGAATCTTTGCCGTCTGCTGGCAGACGGCAAAGAGGTGGGGTTGGTGCACCGTTACACCACTGGACCCCTCCCACCTCTTTGCCGTTTGCCAGCTGATGGCAAAGATTCTTTGCCATCCGCTGGCAGACGGCAAAGAATTGGCTGATGGCAACCAGGTTCTTTGCCGTCTATCAGTTCTTTGCCATCTATTTTTTGTAAGCAGACGGCAAAGACCTTCTTTGCCGTCTGCTAGAGTTGACAGACGGCAAAATCTCTGATTCCAGTAGTGGTTCTGTCAGTGCCACGGGATCAACATGCACAACAATTAGAATTATTATTCTCAAGACGCACACGATCAGCACATTTGTC
Organism: Triticum aestivum; assembly: GCF_018294505.1. NCBI lineage: Eukaryota > Viridiplantae > Streptophyta > Magnoliopsida > Poales > Poaceae > Triticum > Triticum aestivum. The sequence continues at coordinate 21,483,999 of NC_057805.1, forward strand.
GCACTTTCACACAGATAATACTACCAAGTTTGAACTGTTTATTATGGTTGTTGTCATCTGCATCATCATGCCGTGTTTCCCAGCTTGCAAGATTCAGAACCAACAAATAAGATCCAAATAATAACTACAACAAAGATGCCTACACATCTCATTGATTCCCACCTTGCAAGATTCAGAACCAACAAATAAGATTCAAATAATAAGTACAACAAAGATGCCTACACATCTCATTGATTCCCAACTTGCAAGATTCAGAACCAACCCATTAGAGCCTTTTGATAAAGTGAATATCGGGATTAAATCCATCTTGGCTAGTTGAGTCATACAACCCAAGAACTTGGCGAATGCTCTTGACAGTCACAACATCTGTAGTTGAGTATTCCTGTTTGCACAGCATAGATAAGAAAAGCATGATTACTATAATAGTGGCACTCCTTGAACTCAATGTAACACCCCGCATGTAACTTGCCATATTTGTAACTCCGACTCTTGCCATTTTCGGCTATGTGATATGATTTTCCCTCCGTTGTCAGGTTTTGGCTTTCATTTTGTATTTTGTCATGTCATGCATTTTCATATCATGTCATCATGTGCATTGCATTCGCAAACGTGTTCGTCTCTTGCATCCAAGCATTTTCCCCGTTGTCCGTTTTGCAATCCGGCGCTCCTATCTCCTCCGGTGCACCCCTCTTGTTTTTCTTTCGTGTGCGTGTGTCAAACTTTCTCGGAATGGACCGAGGCTTGTCAAGTGGCCTTATTATACCACCCGGAGTCTACCGGTCAAGTTTCGTTCCATTTGGAGGTCGTTTGGTACTCCAACGGTTAACCGGGCGTCCGCAAAGTCCATTTGAGTGTCCAGCAAAAACCCCCTCCAAAACCAGCCCAAAACCCACCAAACTCTCTTCCATGCTCTAGGTCGTTCGATCACGATCGTGTGGGCGAAAACCGCACCTCATTTGAAGCCTCCTAGCTCCCTCTACCTATAAATATGTGGGCATCCCGAAAAACGAAATCGCAGTCTAACCCTAGCGTCTTCCACCTCGCGTCGCCGGACAACGTCCGCCCGCGCCGCCCGTCGAATCAGCAGACGCCACGTGTTGCCGCCGGATCCTTCACCGCGCCGGCCCGCCCGGCCCGCCGCCCGCACCGCCGCCGCCCTCGCGCCCGACGCCTCCTCCGCGCCCGCGTCTGCCTCACCGAGCCCCGGCCGCGTTCGCCGCCGCGGGCCGCCGCCTCCTCGCCGGCACCGGCCGCCGCCGTCGCCACCTCGCCGCCCGCCGCCGACCGCCTCCCCCGCCGGCGCCGCGCCACCGCCCGCCGGCGCTACCTCCGGCCTCCTCCCACGAGCGCCCGCCGCCGCCGCCTCCTTCCCTCTCCTCCGGCCATCGCCGGCGAGGCCGAGGACGAGCCTGAGCCCGAGCTCCTCGAGCTCCTGTAGCTTCCCCGATCCAGATCTCGGTAGCGTTGACTTCTCGCCCCTCCTTTTTTTTCGAAGTGTTGGAAATTTTAGTGCATATGCCTCTGTTCATAGCTCCGTAACTCCATGCATGTAGCTCCGATTCGCGCGTGTAATATGTCAAATTGTTCGCCTCGTGATGCTCTTCATTTTGTTCAATTGCACCATGTTCATCAGAGGTCATCTTGATGCCCAAATCTCTGTTGGAAGAGGGCTAGTTGCTGTTATTTTCTGGTTCTTAACAGAACTTGGAGATTTGTCATTTTTGTATCATTTAATCTGTGCATCTTTTGAGCATGAGCTCTACATGTGTTTTGAAGTATGCCATGCCATCTTTTCAGTGGTGTAGCCCATGTATTTTTGTGATCTCTGTGGTGACTAGCACAAGCATGCAAAGTAGGCCCCGTAATATTTCTGATTTCAGGGACTGTGATTTCTGTCTTTGTCTGCTGTAATTTTGTTGCCATGTAAACTTGATGCTACAGAGAGATCCATGCATATTTTGAAGATGTTCAGTAAGGATGTTTTGTAGATATAGTTGTAATTGATCCATTACTGCAATTGTTTGCAATTATGGAGTGCCATAGCATGACTCAATCTTGCTCTACTTTTACTATAAAATATTTCTGGCAGATTCTAAACAGGATATGCAATTTTGCCAAGCTTATTGTTGTTGATCCATACATGCTATGCTATTGTTCTTGCCATGGATAGCTTCATGAACATGCCATCTTACTGTAGGTGTGCTTAGTTTGTAGTGCATTGCTCTGTAGTCGGTGCATCAAGCTCACAAAGAGGCCTACATATTACTATTTCTGCCATGCTCTGTTTTCTGCTGAGTCTGAAACCTGTTAACGAAACTTGCTATGTTTACGTGCTTGCCATCATATCTTCTGGTCCTTTTTGGCTTATGGTCAGTAAGGAACTTTTGTCATGTGCATTTAGCAGAACACTACCATGCCTTGTTTTGCTATGTTAAGTTCCTGTAGCATGTTGATTTCGTACTCCGAACATTGCTACCTGATGCTGTTTACTGCCATGTCCAGTTTTCCACTAAGTCTGTGAACCTGTAATCTTTTGCACTTTTGCCATGCTTGTTTGAGCTTGATATTTTCTGAACTAGCCGTAGCTCAGTGTTCATCTTTTGTCAACCATCTCCTATAGTTTACCGTCATTTGCTTTGTTGCTATGTTGGGGTGCCGTAGCATTGTTACTTGTTGCATTTACGTGCTATCATTCTGTTAATCGCAGATTCGTGTCATTCTTGTTTTGCTTGCCATTTGCAAACCGTGCATCTGTTTCCAGTGATCTTTATATCGATTTCGACCGAAATCATCTCATCTTTCCAGTGCCATGCTTGGTTTGTCAAGTTACTGCCATGTTCATCATTTTCCTTCCGGAGCACGCATATGCATCGCATATCATATCTTGCATATCATACATGTTTTGCATCATGTTGCTTGCGCATTTCTCGTGGTTGATTGTGGTTCCGTTTGTTTGTGTTCTTGTCTTGGGTAGAGCCGGAAGACGAGTTCGTGGACGAGGAACCTGTCGAGTACGCTTACGAGGATCAAGCTTTCGACAACTCTGAGAATCTTGCAGGCAAGATGACCACCCCTCGAAATCACTTCTATCTTTGCTTTGCTAGTTGTTCGCTCTATTGCCATGCTCCGCTACCTATCACTTGCTATATCATGTCTCCCATTTTAGCCATGTCAGCCCTAACCATCCTTTCCTAGCAAACCGTTGTTTGGCTAAGTTACCGCTTTTGCTCAGCCCTTCTTATAGCGTTGCTAGTTGCAGGTGAAGTTGAAGTTGGTTCCATGTCGGAACATGGATATGTTGGGATATCACAATATCTCTTATTTAATTAATGCATCTATATATTTTGGTAAAGGGTGGAAGGCTCGGCCTTATGCCTGGTGTTTTGTTCCACTCTTGCCGCCCTAGTTACTGTTATACCGGGATTATGTTCCTTGAGTTTGCGTTCCTTACACGGTCGGGTGATTTATGGGACCCCCTTGATAGTTCGCCTTGAATAAAACTCCTCCAGCAAGGCCCAACTTTGGTTTTACCATTTGCCGCCTAAGCCTTTTCCCCCGGGTTTTCGCGAGCCCGAGGGTCATCTTTATTTTAACCCCCCTGGGCCAGTGCTCCTTCGAGTGTTGGTCCGAACTGAGCAGACTGCGGGGCCCCCTCCTGGAAACTCGAGGTCTGGTTTTACTCGTAGGATGTCTCATCCAGTGTGCCCTGAGAGCGAGATATGTGCAGCTCCTATCGGGATTTGTCGGCACATTCGGGTGGCTTTGCTGGTCTTGTTTTACCATTGTCGAGATGTCTTGTAAACCGGGATTCCGAGACTGATCGGGTCTTTCCGGGAGAAGGTTTATCCTTCGTTGACCGTGAGAGCTTATGATGGGCTAAGTTGGGACACCCCTGCAGGGTATTATCTTTCGAAAGCCGTGCCCGCGGTTATGAGGCAGATGGGAATTTGTTAATGTCCGGTTGTAGATAACTTGTCACTTGACCCAATTAAAAATACATCAACTGCGTGTGTAGCCGTGATGGTCTCTTCTCGGCGGAGTCCGGGAAGTGAACACGGTCTGTGTTATGAATGACGTAAGTAGGTGTTCAGGATCACTTCTTGGTCATTGCTAGATGACGTCCGTTCCGTTGCTTCTCTTCTCGCTCTCATTTGCACAAGTTGGCCACCATATATGCTTTTGCCGCTGCAGCTCCAGTTTGTTACACCATCCTTTCCTGTAAGCTTAAATAGTCTTGATCTCGCGGGTGTGAGATTGCTGAGTCCCCGTGACTCGCAGATTCTACCAAAACAGTTGCAGGTGCCGACGATGCCAGTGCAGATGATGGCGTCGATCTCAAGTGGGAGTTCGACGAGGAACGTGGTCGTTACTATGTGTCTTTTCCTGATGATCAGTAGTGGAGCCCAGTTGGGACGATCGGGGATCTAGCATTTGGGGTTGTCTTATTTTCATCTGGATTTTGACCGTAGTCGGTCTATATGATTGTATTTTGGATGATGTATGATGATATTTATGTATTGTGTGAAGTGGCGATTGTAAGCCAACTCTTTATCCCATTCTTGTTCATTACATGGGATTGTGTGAAGATGACCCTTCTTGCGACAAAACCACTATGCGGTTATGCCTCTAAGTCGTGCCTCGACACGTGGGAGATATAGCCGCATCGTGGGCGTTACACTCAACCTGAAGCTCCACTCGGATGAGGCCTGCCTGGAGTTCCATGATTCAATTCATGCGCCTTTTTCTGCAGTTCACCTGAAATGAAGCAAAGATTGCATCATTCAGCTAGCAAGAAGTACTTGCTCACGTGAGCTGGCAGGTTCTTCTTTAGTAGTTGCACTAAAATTGAGGAACATTAAGGTTGGTTGTCCGGCTCATGTAAGGTGCAACTATAATTTGCTTATACTTTTGTGCAATTCCACTAAAATAAAGTGCCATTGTGGTGACAGTGAAGGCTCATCTTGCAAAGGCTAATAAACTGTTGCACGAGATTACCAGCAGAATTTGACGAAGATTTTGGAAACTCCAATCACCATTTTGTGCAGTTCAACCAAAATTGAGAGATGTTGCCCACGTGACATTTTAGTTGAACTGCACAAGACACTCATTCCAAAAAAAGTGTTTTGTGCAGTTCACGGAAAGGTCACAATAGCAACAAGGTGAAATGGATATCCCTATCTGCACAAAAAGATAGAAAGTAAACAGTTGCTGGTCAATAAGAATATACAAAAAATACACGAAATGAAAAGAAGCATCTTAATTATGTTCATGGCAATCACGCAAGGACAATAGAAATTTTAAAACGTCAGCAATGCTTCATCTTACCGGAAGCATTATGATCAACAATGACATTCATCAAATATGGGATTACTTTAATGGTGGCATTGCTTGTTTACCAGATACAGTAAATCAACAGCAGCTAAAGAGTTGGTTTAAGCGCATGGGACCGTGGGGACACCAGGACACTTAGTAGCGTAAAGGAGCAACTTACTTATCATACTGGGGGAAACAACAGGAGTACCATTTGTAACACAGTTTAATTGCATCATATCACTGGAGGCATTAGATTAAGAATAACACTGGTTAGACATGTCCTTAAGGTAACAGTGTGATCGCTTCATTTTACATGCGCCCTTACATTAACAATAGCAAAAGGTAGGTATAAGGACATGCGACAGTGGACGCATCAGCACAATGTACCTACAAGGAGGCATAAAGTGGTGATGCGAGTTTGTTCATGCTCTGTGAGGGCAGCAAATCTAATCCTGGAGACCTTTTACTATGTGAGTGTGACGCCCCCGATTTGACCGTACACTAATCATGCACGCAAACGTGTACGATCAAGATCAGGGACTCACGGGAAGATATCACAACACAACTCTAAAACATATATAAGTCATACAAGCATCATAATACAAGCCAGGGGCCTCGAGGGCTCGAATACAAGTGCTCGATCATAGACGAGTCAGCGGAAGCAACAATATCTGAGTACAGACATAAGTTAAACAAGTTTGCCTTAAGAAGGCTAGCACAAACTGGGATACACATCGAAAGAGGCGCAGGCCTCCTGCCTGGGATCCTCCTAACTACTCCTGGTCATCATCAGCGGGCTGCACGTAATAGTAGGCACCTCCAGTGTCGTAGGAGTCGTCGTCGACGGTGGCGTCTGGCTCCTGGACTCCAGCATCTGGTTGCAACAACCAGGTAGAAAGGAAAGGGGGAAAAGAGGGAGAGAAGCAACCGTGAGTACTCATCCAAAGTACTCGCAAGCAAGGAGCTACACTACATATGCATGGGTATATGTGTAAAGGGCCATAACAGTGGACTGAACTGCAGAATGCCAGAATAAGAGTGGGATAGCTAATCCTGTCGAAGACTATGCTTCTGGCCATCTCCATCTTGCAGCATGTAGAAGAGAGTAGATTGAAGTCCTCCAAGTAGCATTGCATAGCATAATCCTACCCGGCGATCCCCTCCTCGTCGCCCTGTTAGAGAGCGATCACCGGGTTGTATCTGGCACTTGGAAGGGTGTGTTTTATTAAGTATCCAGTTCTAGTTGTCATAAGGTCAAGGTACAACTCCGGGTCGTCCTTTTACCGAGGGACACGGCTATTCGAATAGATAAACTTCCCTGCAGGGGTGCACCACATAACCCAACACGCTCGATCCCATTTGGCCGGACACACTTTTCTGGGTCATGCCCGGCCTCGGAAGATCAACACGTCGCAGCCCCACCTAGGCTCAACAGAGAGGTCAGCACGCCGGTCTAAACCCTATGCGCGCAGGGGTCTGGGCCCATCGCCCATTGCACACCTGCACGTTGCGTACGCGGCCGAAAGCAGACCTAGCCCCCTTAATACAAGCACGAGCTTACGGTCCAATGCGGCGCGCACCACTCAGTCGCTGACGTCAAAAAGAGCTTCGGCTGATACCACGACGTCGAGTGCCCATAACTGTTCCCGCGTAGCTGGTTAGTGCGTATAGACCAAATGGCCAGACTCAGATCAAATACCAAGAACTCGTTAAGCGTGTTATTTTGAAGTAACCGCGGACGCCGTCTAGGGCCAGGCCCACCTCTCACCTAGGCGGTCTCAACCTGCCCTGTCGCTCCGCCACAAAGATCCACTTGCGGGTACTCCTACGAGCCAACCTGACTTTAGTCACCACAGGTGTCATGTATAGAGTATATAAGTATATACCCGTGATCACCGCCCAAGTGATCACGGCCCGATAGTATAGCACAGCAGACGGACAAGAATGTAGGTCCACTGATGGAAAACTAGCATCCTATACTAAGCATGTAGGATTGCAGGTAAAGGTAACAAAAGTAGAAGCAAGGACAGGCTATGCATCAGGATAGGATTAACGGAAAGCAGTAACATGCTACACTACTCTAATGCAAGCAGTATAGAGAAGAATAGGCGATATCTGGTGATCAAGGGGGGCTTGCCTGGTTGCTCTGGCAAGTAGGAGGGGTCGTCAACTCCGTAGTCAAACTGGGCAGCAGCAGCGTCGGTCTCGTAGTCTACCAGAGAGAAGGGGGGGAAGAAACAGTAAATACAATGCAAACATAAGCATGACGATGCGTGACATGACAATGAGCGGCGCTAGGTGTGCCCTAACGCAGCAGTAGGTGGTACCGGCGAAGGGGGAACATCCGGGAAAGTATTCCCGATGTTCCGCATTTTCGGACAGATGAAACGGAGGGGGAAAGTTGCGAGTTCGATATTTTAGGGATGTGTGGCGGACGAACGGGCTGCGTATCCGGATTCGTCTCGTCGTTCTGAGCAACTTTCATGTAGAAAGTATTTTCATCCGAGATACGGATTATTTTATATGATTTTCTAAAGATTTAATCATTTTAGGATTTGTTTAATCATTTTAAGTCAACATTATCCAGAATAGTAAAATATGACGTCAGCATGACATCATGCTGACGTCAGCAATCAACTGTGCAGTTGACTGGGTCAACTACGTGTGGGTCCCGCTTGTCATACAATACTTAGTTTAATTAGGGTTTAGCTAATTAATTACTGTTTAATTAAATTAACTAATTAATTAGTTTAATTTAAACAGGATTAATTAACTTAATTAATTTAGTTAATTAATTAATTTTATTTTTATTATTTGTTTTATTTTATTTTATTTTTTAATTCCTTTTTTATATACGTTCTGAGGGCGGGGCCCATATGTCATAGGCCTCAGGGGCTGGCGGATCGGGCGTTCGGGTGCGGGCGTGCGCTCGAGCGAGCGCAGCGGCCGACGGGCGCCGTGTGCAGGGGGTGCGGGCGCAACCCGAGGGGCGCATGCCCGAGGGCGCTGGGCGCGCGCGGCGCACGCCGGCGCCGGCGGCCAGGCCAAGGGAGGCAGCGGAGGGACGACTGCGATGGCGGGCGAGGGGGGCCGCAGCCGCGGCGAGGCCGGTCGCTAGTGGCCGTAGCGGGTGGGACGAGAGGAGCGACGGGCGGCGCCGGAGCGGGGTCGGGCAGCGCCGGGGCGGGGTCGGGCGAGGCAGGCGGCGAGCAGTGGGGTGCGCTCGCTGGGCCGGTGAGGACGACGAGCACGGGGCCAACGGAGAGCGGGCACGGAGGAGGCGAGCAAGGTGAGGCGGGCAGTCGCCGGTGGGGGACGCCGGGGCCCTAGCCGTGGAGGGCGCGCCGGCGGGGAATGCGGTCGCCGCGGGCGAGCGGCTTGGCGAAGGCAGTCGGCTCTGATACCAACTTGTGACGCCCCCGATTTGACCGTACACTAATCATGCACGCAAACGTGTACGATCAAGATCAGGGACTCACGGGAAGATATCACAACACAACTCTAAAACATAAATAAGTCATACAAGCATCATAATACAAGCCAGGGGCCTCGAGGGCTCGAATACAAGTGCTCGATCATAGACGAGTCAGCGGAAGCAACAATATCTGAGTAAAGACATAAGTTAAACAAGTTTGCCTTAAGAAGGCTAGCACAAACTGGGATACAGATCGAAAGAGGCGCAGGCCTCCTGCCTGGGATCCTCCTAACTACTCCTGGTCGTCGTTAGCGGGCTGCACGTAATAGTAGGCACCTCCAGTGTCGTAGGAGTCGTCGTCGACGGTGGCGTCTGGCTCCTGGACTCCAGCATCTGGTTGCAACAACCAGGTAGAAAGGAAAGGGGGAAAAGAGGGAGAGAAGCAACCGTGAGTACTCATCCAAAGTACTCGCAAGCAAGGAGCTACACTACATATGCATGGGTATATGTGTAAAGGGCCATAACAGTGGACTGAACTGCAGAATGCCAGAATAAGAAGGGGATAGCTAATCATGTCGAAGACTATGCTTCTGGCCATCTCCATCTTGCAGCATGTAGAAGAGAGTAGATTGAAGTCCTCCAAGTAGCATCGCATAGCATAATCCTACCCGGCGATCCCCTCCTCGTCGCCCTATTAGAGAGCGATCACCGGGTTGTATCTGGCACTTGGAAGGGTGTGTTTTATTAAGTATCCAGTTCTAGTTGTCATAAGGTCAAGGTACAACTCCGGGTCGTCCTTTTACCGAGGGACATGGCTATTCGAATAGATAAACTTCCCTGCAGGGGTGCACCACATCACCCAACACGCTCGATCCCATTTGGCCGGACACACTTTTCTGGGTCATGCCCGGCCTCGGAAGATCAACACGTCGCAGCCCCACCTAGGCTCAACAAAGAGGTCAGCACGCCGGTCTAAACCCTATGCGCGCAGGGGTCTGGGCCCATCGCCCAATGCACACCTGCACATTGCGTACGCAGCCGGAAGCAGACCTAGCCCCCTTAATACAAGCGCGAGCTTAAGGTCCAATGCGGCGCGCGCCACTCAGTCGCTGACCTCAAAAAGAGCTTCGGCTGATACCACGACATCGAGTGCCCATAACTGTTCCCGCGTAGCTGGTTAGTGCGTATAGACCAAATGGCCAGACTCAGATCAAATACCAAGAACTCGTTAAGCGTGTTATTTTGAAGTAACCACGGACGCCGTCCAGGGCCAGGCCCACCTCTCACCTAGGCGGTCTCAACCTGCCCTGTCGCTCCGCCACAAAGATCCACTTGCGGGTACTCCTACGAGCCGACCCGACTTTAGTCACCACAGGTGTCATGTATAGAGTATATAAGTATATACCCGTGATCACCGCCCAAGTGATCACGGCCCGATAGTATAGCACAGCAGATGGACAAGAATGTAGGGCCACTGATGGAAAACTAGCATCCTATACTAAGCATGTAGGATTGCAGGTAAAGGTAACAAAAGTAGAAGCAAGGACAGGCTATGCATCAGGATAGGATTAACGGAAAGCAGTAACATGCTACACTACTCTAATGCAAGCAGTATAGAGAAGAATAGGCGATATCTGGTGATCAAGGGGGGGCTTGCCTGGTTGCTCTGGCAAGTAGGAGGGGTCGTCAACTCCGTAGTCGAACTGGGCAGCAGCAGCCTCGGTCTCGTAGTCTACCGGAGAGAAGGGGGGAAGAAACAGGAAATACAATGCAAACATAAGCATGACGATGCGTGACATGACAATGAGCGGTGCTAGGTGTGCCCTAACGCGGCAGTAGGTGGTATCGGCGTAGGGGGGAACATCCGGGAACGTATTCCCGATGTTTCGCATTTTCGGACAGATGAAACGGAGGGGGAAAGTTGCGAGTTCGATATGTTAGGGATGTGTGGCGGACGAACGGGCTGCGTATCCGGATTCGTCTCGTCGTTCTGAGCGACTTTCATGTAGAAAGTATTTTCATCCGAGATACGGATTATTTTATATGATTTTCTAAGAATTTAATCATTTTAGGATTTATTTAATCATTTTAAGTCAACATTATCCAGAATAGTAAAAGATGACGTCAGCATGACATCATGCTGACGTCAGCAGTCAACTGTGCAGTTGACTGGGTCAACTACGTGTGGGTCCCGCATGTCATACACTACTTAGTTTAATTAGGGTTTAGCTAATTAATTACTGTTTAATTAAATTAACTAATTAATTAGATTAATTTAAACAAGATTAATTAACTTAATTAATTTAGTTAATTAATTAATTAAATTTATTTTTATTATTTGTTTTATTTTATTTTTTAATTCCTTTTTTTATATACGTTCTGAGGGCGGGGCCCATATGTCATAGGCCCCAGGGGCTGGCGGATCGGGCGTTCGAGTGCGGGTGTGCGCCCTAGCGGGCGCACCGGGCGACGGGCGCCGTGTGCAGGGGCGTGCGGGCGCAACCCGAGGGGCGCATGCCCAAGGGCGCTGGGCGCGGCGCGGCACACGCCGGCGCCGGCGGCCAGGCCAAGGGAGGCGGCGGAGGGACGACTGCGGTGGCGGGCGAGGGGGGCCGCGGCCACGGCAAGGCCGGTCACTAGTGGCCGGAGCAGGTGGGACGACAGGAGCGACGGGCGGGGCCAGGGCGGCCGGCGCGTGCGGGCGTCGGTGAGCGAGGCCATGGCCGATGCGGTGAGCACGTTCGGGGCCCGGTCGGCGAGTGTGCACGGCGACGGAGGGAAGAGGTGGAGGGGGAGAGGCCCGGGGCCTCACCGGGGTTCGCAGGGTCAAGGGCCGCGGTGCTCGAGGTGGGGGGACGGGGACGACGTGGACGGAGTGGAGGCAGACCGGTGGGGAGGAGGAAGCAGGCCGGCGAGGGAGAGGACGGGGCGGACGACGGCGAGCTCCGCGCGGCGGTGGCGTCAGGGCCGAGCCCGAGTTCCAGATCGGGGGCGGAGGGGATGGGGCGGTGCGGACGGGCGTCGGGGCCGGCTCGGGGCTGCCGAGGTGCAGAGGGGGGAGACGAGGCGGCGTCGCCGGCGTCGGGGCCAACCGCCCCAATCCAGATCCGATCGGGGGGGCAGAGAGGAGAGGTGGGGGTCGGGGGGAGAGGGGATCGGGGGGTGGGGGGTTGTGCGGTCGTGGGTTAGGGTTACGGAGTAGTGGGGGTAGTAGTGGGTTAGGTGGACCGGGGTGGGCCGGCCTGTTGGGTCGTGGCCCAGTGGGCCAGGCGGGTTTTTTTTTTACTTTGTTTTATTTCCTTTATTTTTATTTATTCTTTCCTATTTTATTTTAGTTACATTTTATTTTAGTTTTAGTAAAAATTATCACTAACACCTAAGTTGGTACTTCTAAATAAACTACTGCCACATTAATTCTTATCCCAACTAAAATAGTTTAACATTTTATAAAATTTAAAAGGCATTTATTTTATTATTTAACCTACAGTTTTAATTATTTTGAACACTTAATCATTTTATTAAATTTAGGTTTCTTCACCACTATTACCCAGGATTTATTTAACACATTTACAACATTTTAGTTTTCACTTTTGAAAAATTTAACTATTCGACTTGATCTTAAATTTGAATTTGGATCGGTTCTAAACTAGCACGAGATTAGCAACAGTAATCATGGTGACGTGGCATCATTACCAGAGGGTTACTGTAGCTTGATTACCCGGGCGTCACAATTCTCCTCCACAACAAGAAATCTCGTCCCGAGATTTAAGCGGTGGAGTAAGGGGGAAAAAGTGCTGGTAGCGAAAACCTAACGAGTCTTGTCGGTCTTGGTTGGCCCTTTCAAAGAGGTTGATCCCTATCGTTGATGTCTTCATTACTCTGCTTCAAGTCAACATGATCAAGTCGTCATCCTTTCTTCAGGATTTTCATTGTACATATGAAGGACAAGGGGTAACTTCAGAAAAACGGACCTCTGAAAGGTTGACTATCTGGTTGATAACATCGGGGATGGTGGCGGAAAGTAACTCTTGAATGGAAACTTAAGACAATATCGAGAGCAAGGTAAGTAGGTACCATGAGAAGTTTCGAGCGGGTGAATCGTTCGATGCCTGAAACAAAGTGTGAAAGGGGTTCAAGCAGCGAGAGTAAGTATTGCGTCTGATACCAGAATAGATCAGTAGGACGGCGGTCCGTGAATTACATATGAGGCCACGCGCAATGAATAAATTTGGGAACAGGGGGTGCACAGGAGAGTCAGGTTTTGATCCTGTGGAACTGTGGGTTATGGGCCCACCATGTGGTTAAAGTAGGAAGGGCGGTGACATCTTGCACGATCATGATAGCAAGGCATGTCAGAGGGTAGCCTGTCAGTTATATGTCAGCAACATCGTCGGTACCAAGGGCGAGGGACGAAGAGAACCATTTTCCTACTCGTTGAAACGAGGCAGACCAATAGGCAAAGTTCTCATCCATCGGTGGTTACCGGAATGTCACAACAATAGTAACAGGGTCTTAGTGACAGAGTTGTACACCGAGGTGTTTGCAGAAGCAGGGAATTAATACTGCTTAGATCATAATGATCACCAGAAACGTTAAACCAACCAATGGAAAGGAAAATATGATTATCAGATTAAACAGAACAAGGGAAAGGAAAATGTGTTTAAACACACAATTATTAGGAGTATATCCTTCCCATGTACAAGCAGAACATGGCATACAGGGTAGGAGAGCAAGTACCCAACCATTCAGATAAGAGGCAAGGATTAATCGAGATGTTACCCATACATCAGTGTTTGGATAGTTGAGCAGGAAACATTTAGCATTGGGCTTCAAATGTTCCTGTTGAAAATCGGAGTACCATAGACATGCATCGAGATAGTCTTGACATGGTTATCAGGTGAAGATCAGACTTTAGAAACAAAAAGGGTCCATCGGGAACCGCTTGTAGAATAAGTCTTACAATTTCCTCATGGAAGAAAAGGATAGCCTTGCTAAAAAGGAAAACTTACAACAATAGGTCCTCCGGCCAGGTGTGTTAGGCATGACATCACCTTACCGGGTCATAAATAGCCAATGTTATAACTCTTGGAAATATGTTCCAACCATCATATCTGACCGAGATTCAGATCTGATTGGTGTCAGGATAACTCAGACTCAGGATGCCTGAGAAGAAAAGGTGCAACACAAATTGTCGAGGTGACATTGTATGATTCTCGGGAATTAAACCATGGAAGCGAGTTTCGAAACAAGAGTTCATCATTAATTCAAGGAGAGGATGAGGGGGTGGCTGATGGACTCAGCGACAATTCCTCGAGATTTCCAAAAAGATGGATTTCCATAATCATGTGAACAAGGAGATAACATTTGTCAGATCAAATGGTATAATGATGTATGCTCGAGGAAACATACACAATTAAACATCGGTTGAAAGGTGCACCCGAAATATGGGCTGGGTTGCACGACCAACGTCGGAATGGTGATTCAATAATCAATAGTCTAAGAATGAACGGTCGACCATTAACTTCAAAGCAATAGGCTTGCTAGAAGGGCAGGATCCAAAGAGCACCGCTCACTCGTTGGTACCCCGGTTGGAATCAACACGAGGACCCAAGAAGGAATGGTGATGGTGAGAAGTATCACCATACCAAGATTTCTTAAGAGGTGGTGAAATTCTCACAACATTGAGGACAAAAGAGATGTTAATGTTCCAAGGTAAAGAAGAACAATTGCTGGATAGCAAGGAACTTAAAGTTCATTCAAAACAAGACCAAGTCTGTGTTTGAAAGGAAGGCATGGATGTGGTCGATGATAACACAGATCATCGAGGGACAAGCATGGAATTTCTCATCATGAATTCAATTGATATCTCGGAAGAAGTTAAAATGTTGACGATGATCACGACACACTTGTCGAGAGGTTTCTTGAAGATGTAATCGATCAGCAATGACATCAAGTCAAAGGAATGGTGAAGCGAAAACTTATTGGAACCAAGGGTACGACACAAACTCCAAACCAAGCTTGTTGTTGGAGGTGAAACGATAAGATGAGGAAGATCGACATAAGCTTAGCTCATCATCGAAAGTTGTGCTCCACGGTTAAGGACCAGGTAGCACAGTTAAAATTTAGCACGCTAATGATATAGCCGATCAGGCTAGGAATGACTTAATGATTATTAAACTCATAAGCAACGAAAATTACTTAGAGTTATTGAATCGGAGTGTGGAATTGATTCACTTATCGGTGTCCTTGAGGGGTTCTAACAACTCAGAACCCGTTGGAAAAATGGAATCGGCAAGAATATTAGTTGATGAAGAACTCATAAGAAGTTAAGTAGTTCCTTGGCATTCTCGAGATACCAGGGGGTAATACTCGATGACAGACCAAAGTAGAGGTTGGACGGGGTATTGCTCTGCAGAGGACAAGTGCTTAAACTTGCACGAGAAATGGTATTTAAAGGAGAACATGGTCGGAACCACGTCCACGGATACCAGATGAACTTATAACAAGGGGATAATTATTTTAAGAGAAGCTTCCATGATAAGGTATACATCGTGTCCATGGGCATGAACTCAGGTTTCAAGGTCGACTCCCACTTGTTCAACGCATAACCTTTCATTCACCTCTCGTATTTCGAAAATGACATTAGTTGTTGAAAGTTTTTACCTGGTGCAATACTAGATAAGTATGACCCGTGTAATCTTTCGGGTTCACACGGATTAGGGAAGGCGTAGGTTCAACCCGTCAGGGTATCATGGAAACATATACCACAAGCTTCAATAGTAAATATTACAAGCTCGAAAGTAGAGCATTGTTCAAAAGCAGATGATACAATTTACCAAAGGCATTATATACCCATGGAAAGGCTCACAAGGTTATTCAATATGACGGACACTGTCGGATAAAATCCAACAAAGGAACCGATGGTCCACAAGGGATCTGATGTGAGCATCGGTACTCAACCAGAGGAAGAAGAATGCAAGGAGATATGATTATAGAAACAACTGACTAATTCAAAGTTCAAATGCAAAAGAATTATGATTTCCAAATCAGGGGATCAGGAGCAACGCTCTGATCAAGGATGGATAAGTTCAATAGACATAGGGGCAAAATCGACGACAATTTGATTGGCGAGAACCAGCTCACATTTCAAATGACGTCTGAGCCGGAAGGATGAATTCTAGGCTCTGATTGAGGATTGCGAGCATTCGCAACAGATTGAATCAACGAACTCAAAATGATAATGACAAGAGATGCCAATAAGATTACGAGACTTAAGACTAATCATAATGAAAGTAAGCAAGAATTTCAAGAGCAAAAGGCTCCTGAGGATTTTCAGAAGATCGAATGGTATTTTGAACACTTTTGTGAAATACTTGAATCAACTGGGGATGAGAGGATACTCGGTAAGTGCGAGAATTATCCGTAAGGGTATTCAGGTGACAAAGAACAGCAAGGCAGTAAGCTCAAAGGATTCTCGAAACAACAGAGAGAATTTCGGGGTATCTTGTAATAACAAGATCAACTGGGAAACATTGTATGAATGGCGAGTATACATGGTTATCCATAGGAGTTCATCGATGAAAGGGAATTGCAAAAGCGATGAACACAAGTTCTCGGGTTATCAGCGGAGAGTATCTTTAGGGTCTTCACGTGCAGCAGACGATCATCAGTAATAAAGGGCTCTCCGGGTGAAAGTGATAACGAGATCCTAATGTTATATTTAGTAAAATCGTTTAACCCGAATAGAAGAGATGTCAGAGTCCCAGAGTATAGGTTGAGGAATAAAAGATCCTACTACCACCCAATGGCGACGTGGGCCCGTAAGCCACACAGCCATGTTAGTAAAACAGTTTTCACTGACTAGACTCAACTTCGGCCAAGGAGTTGGAAAGGGGGATTCCTACAGGCAGTCGGCTCTGATACCAACTTGTGACGCCCCCGATTTGACCGTACACTAATCATGCACGCAAACGTGTACGATCAAGATCAGGGACTCACGGGAAGATATCACAACACAACTCTAAAACATATATAAGTCATACAAGCATCATAATACAAGCCAGGGGCCTCGAGGGCTCGAATACAAGTGCTCGATCATAGACGAGTCAGCGGAAGCAACAATATCTGAGTACAGACATAAGTTAAACAAGTTTGCCTTAAGAAGGCTAGCACAAACTGGGATACACATCGAAAGAGGCGCAGGCCTCCTGCCTGGGATCCTCCTAACTACTCCTGGTCATCATCAGCGGGCTGCACGTAATAGTAGGCACCTCCAGTGTCGTAGGAGTCGTCGTCGACGGTGGCGTCTGGCTCCTGGACTCCAGCATCTGGTTGCAACAACCAGGTAGAAAGGAAAGGGGGAAAAGAGGGAGAGAAGCAACCGTGAGTACTCATCCAAAGTACTCGCAAGCAAGGAGCTACACTACATATGCATGGGTATATGTGTAAAGGGCCATAACAGTGGACTGAACTGCAGAATGCCAGAATAAGAGTGGGATAGCTAATCCTGTCGAAGACTATGCTTCTGGCCATCTCCATCTTGCAGCATGTAGAAGAGAGTAGATTGAAGTCCTCCAAGTAGCATTGCATAGCATAATCCTACCCGGCGATCCCCTCCTCGTCGCCCTGTTAGAGAGCGATCACCGGGTTGTATCTGGCACTTGGAAGGGTGTGTTTTATTAAGTATCCAGTTCTAGTTGTCATAAGGTCAAGGTACAACTCCGGGTCGTCCTTTTACCGAGGGACACGGCTATTCGAATAGATAAACTTCCCTGCAGGGGTGCACCACATAACCCAACACGCTCGATCCCATTTGGCCGGACACACTTTTCTGGGTCATGCCCGGCCTCGGAAGATCAACACGTCGCAGCCCCACCTAGGCTCAACAGAGAGGTCAGCACGCCGGTCTAAACCCTATGCGTGCAGGGGTCTGGGCCCATCGCCCATTGCACACCTGCACGTTGCGTACGCGGCCGAAAGCAGACCTAGCCCCCTTAATACAAGCACGAGCTTACGGTCCAATGCGGCGCGCACCACTCAGTCGCTGACGTCAAAAAGAGCTTCGGCTGATACCACGACGTCGAGTGCCCATAACTGTTCCCGCGTAGCTGGTTAGTGCGTATAGACCAAATGGCCAGACTCAGATCAAATACCAAGAACTCGTTAAGCGTGTTATTTTGAAGTAACCGCGGACGCCGTCTAGGGCCAGGCCCACCTCTCACCTAGGCGGTCTCAACCTGCCCTGTCGCTCCGCCACAAAGATCCACTTGCGGGTACTCCTACGAGCCAACCTGACTTTAGTCACCACAGGTGTCATGTATAGAGTATATAAGTATATACCCGTGATCACCGCCCAAGTGATCACGGCCCGATAGTATAGCACAGCAGACGGACAAGAATGTAGGTCCACTGATGGAAAACTAGCATCCTATACTAAGCATGTAGGATTGCAGGTAAAGGTAACAACAGTACAAGCCAGGACAGGCTATGCATCAGGATAGGATTAACGGAAAGCAGTAACATGCTACACTACTCTAATGCAAGCAGTATAGAGAAGAATAGGCGATATCTGGTGATCAAGGGGGGCTTGCCTGGTTGCTCTGGCAAGTAGGAGGGGTCGTCAACTCCGTAGTCAAACTGGGCAGCAGCAGCGTCGGTCTCGTAGTCTACCAGAGAGAAGGGGGGGAAGAAACAGTAAATACAATGCAAACATAAGCATGACGATGCGTGACATGACAATGAGCGGCGCTAGGTGTGCCCTAACGCGGCAGTAGGTGGTACCGGCGAAGGGGGGAACATCCGGGAAAGTATTCCCGATGTTCCGCATTTTCGGACAGATGAAACGGAGGGGGAAAGTTGCGAGTTCGATATTTTAGGGATGTGTGGCGGACGAACGGGCTGCGTATCCGGATTCGTCTCGTCGTTCTGAGCAACTTTCATGTAGAAAGTATTTTCATCCGAGATACGGATTATTTTATATGATTTTCTAAAGATTTAATCATTTTAGGATTTGTTTAATCATTTTAAGTCAACATTATCCAGAATAGTAAAATATGACGTCAGCATGACATCATGCTGACGTCAGCAATCAACTGTGCAGTTGACTGGGTCAACTACGTGTGGGTCCCGCTTGTCATACAATACTTAGTTTAATTAGGGTTTAGCTAATTAATTACTGTTTAATTAAATTAACTAATTAATTAGTTTAATTTAAACAGGATTAATTAACTTAATTAATTTAGTTAATTAATTAATTTTATTTTTATTATTTGTTTTATTTTATTTTATTTTTTAATTCCTTTTTTATATACGTTCTGAGGGCGGGGCCCATATGTCATAGGCCTCAGGGGCTGGCGGATCGGGCGTTCGGGTGCGGGCGTGCGCTCGAGCGAGCGCAGCGGCCGACGGGCGCCGTGTGCAGGGGGTGCGGGCGCAACCCGAGGGGCGCATGCCCGAGGGCGCTGGGCGCGCGCGGCGCACGCCGGCGCCGGCGGCCAGGCCAAGGGAGGCAGCGGAGGGACGACTGCGATGGCGGGCGAGGGGGGCCGCAGCCGCGGCGAGGCCGGTCGCTAGTGGCCGTAGCGGGTGGGACGAGAGGAGCGACGGGCGGCGCCGGAGCGGGGTCGGGCAGCGCCGGGGCGGGGTCGGGCGAGGCAGGCGGCGAGCAGTGGGGTGCGCTCGCTGGGCCGGTGAGGACGACGAGCACGGGGCCAACGGAGAGCGGGCACGGAGGAGGCGAGCAAGGTGAGGCGGGCAGTCGCCGGTGGGCGACGCCGGGGCCCTAGCCGTGGAGGGCGCGCCGGCGGGGAATGCGGTCGCCGCGGGCGAGCGGCTTGGCGAAGGCCGGCGCTGGCCAGGGGGCAGCGCGCGGGGGCCGTCGTCAAGCAGGGGTGCGCGGGCGCGGCCAGGGCGGCCGGCGCGTGCGGGCGTCGGTGAGCGAGGCCATGGCCGATGCGGTGAGCACGTTTGGGGCCCGGTCGGCGAGTGTGCACGTCGACGGAGGGAAGAGGTGGAGGGGGGAGAGGCCCGGGGCCTCACCGGGGTTCGCAGGGTCAAGGGCCGCGGTGCTCGAGGTGGGGGACGGGGACGACGTGGACGGAGTGGAGGCAGACCGGTGGGGAGGAGGAAGCAGGCCGGCGAGGGAGAGGACGGGGCGGACGACGGCGAGCTCCGCGCGGCGGTGGCGTCAGGGCCGAGCCCGAGTTCCAGATCGGGGGCGGAGGGGATGGGGCGGTGCGGACGGGCGTCGGGGCCGGCTCGGGGCTGCCGAGGTGCAAAGGGGGGAGACGAGGCGGCGTCGCCGGCGTCGGGGCCAACCGCCCCGATCCAGATCCGATCGGGGGGCAGAGAGATGAGGTGGGGGTCGGGGGGAGAGGGGATCGGGGGGTGGGGGTTGTGCGGTCGTGGGTTAGGGTTACGGAGTAGTGGGGGGTAGTAGTGGGTTAGGTGGACCGGGGTGGGCCGGCCTGTTGGGTCGTGGCCCAGTGGGCCAGGGGGGTTTGTTTTTTTTACTTTGTTTTATTTCCTTTATTTTTATTTATTCTTTCCTATTTTATTTTAGTTACATTTTATTTTAGTTTTAGTAAAAATTATCACTAACACCTAAATTGGTACTTCTAAATAAACTACTGCCACATTAATTCTTATCCCAACTAAAATAGTTTAACATTTTATAAAATTTAAAAGGCATTTATTTTATTATTTAACCTACAGTTTTAATTATTTTGAACACTTAATCATTTTATTAAATTTAGGTGTCATCACCACTATTACCCAGGATTTATTTAACACATTTACAACATTTTAGTTTTCACTTTTGAAAACTTTAACTATTCGACTTGATCTTAAATTTGAATTTGGATCGGTTCTAAACTAGCACGAGATTAGCAACAGTAATCGTGGTGACGTGGCATCATTACCAGAGGGTTACTGTAGCTTGATTACCCGGGCGTCACAGTGAGGGCAGCAAATCTAATCCTGGAGACCTTTTACTATGTGAGGGCAGCAAATCTAATTTTGGAGACCTTTTACTATGTGAGGGCAGCAAATCTAATCCTGGAGACCTTTTACTATGTGAGGGCAGCAATTCTAATCTTGGAGACCTTTTACTATGTGAGAGCAACAAATCTAATTCTGGACATACTCTGTTGACTTGTCCACCAGCCGCCACTTTCTATCCTTTTCTCAACCAATAATAGATTTGTTCCTTATCCAGTTTGTACTGCGTTTTCCCATTATTTCCCTTTTCAACCAAGAGACCAGTTGGGTATTCGGTACCTACTACTTTCACCATATTATTTCCTCTTTGAATCAAGTCCTAGATTCATGCTACAACTTTCCCCCTTTCTTCGTTCTTTGAACCAAGTCCTAGATTCGAATGCATGAAGTAGCTTTACCTCTAATAATACTAAAAATTTAGGTGGCTTTGGAAGAGCTGATGGGAGTAGAAAAAGATGCACATGCAGACACGTGGGGAGCTGGGGCAGTAGAGCAAGGCCGCTTTCGAAGAACTTATACCTGAGGGTCGTCGGGATGTCGGTGGCGGCAGGTCGGATCTGCGCACAATACGGCAGGGAGGAAGAAGGGTCGGAGGACCTCCCGAGCCGGCGCTGTGTCGGAGAGAACGGCACTGGCAGAGGATCGGGCCCCTTCGGCAACTCTGGGTTTCCTCCCTCGCCGGCGATGACCGCGTGAACGATGCACCTAGTCCTCTACACACACCAGCCGAAGGGATCTGGCCAGATCTGTGACCAGCGGTGAGCAGAGAGAAAATGTGCTACCGCTGTCTTGTTTAGATCTGGAGAGGATGAGAGAATGAAGAGAGCAACCCTAGTAAAGAAAGCGCTCAGGCCCCTGCGTACATATATAGTGGAGTGATTATCTTTTTCTCTCCACAACAAGCGTTTCAATTTGTGTACGTGGCATTAAAGAAAAGAAACTCTCTATTTAAGGTGACTAACTGTACGACTCCTACTTACTACTACTCTATACCCTTATATAGTGTGTGAATAACTTTGAAAGTTGGTCGTTGGATGAAGCCAATCCGACGGTACAAAGATGGCAAATATGAGCACTACTGGCCGTTGGATATCATCTACATTCCACCAAATTCTGCCATGTGTAGAATCTAGAAGACTCCATGGTTGAACTTAAGCATAATGCACAAACCTCAAAACACAAGCACTTCTCCTTTGTTCTAGAATCTTCCATATCTTAATTGCCCAAACTTTTTTTTCAAAATGAATTGTCACTATTTGTTTTTACTTTATGCTTTACAATGCACAATTCCATGAATCTTAAAATAGATTTTTTATAAAACTAATTGATTTTGAACTAGATGAACTATAAGAATTAAACGAACATCTACATCATGCATATCTGACTCAAAGCTTACATGCTATAGTGTGTTATTTATTCATAATTTGGTTACCAAATCTCATGCGTCCAATGCACGTGTACCTTACTAGTAGTAGTAGTATTGTTCACTTGTGCTCCCTAGCACTCCATTCATTGAACAACCCCACGGGTGAATAAACATACAGTACTACTCCCTCCGTCCTAAAATTCTTTTCTTAGATTTGTCTAGATACGGATGTATCTAATACTAAAATCTAACTTGATACATTCGTATTTAGACATCCATTGGTTTAGAGTTAGTTCAGGGTTAGAATCTAACTCTAACCTCTAACTGAGTTAGAGTTCTCCTCGTCTCGGTTCATCGCCATCATACTTTCCCCATTCCTGTGTTTTCAGTTTCCTGTGAATCAAAGAGGCCCTTAGACTGGTTCAGGTCTGGTAGTTTTTTATAAACGTGTTATGTCCAAAATTTAATGAACGTGCTCCGGTTTCTACGAAAATAATCCGGTTTCATGTAGTAATTCATTCATTTATTTATTCTTCTGCGAGGGGTTTGCATGTAATTCATGAGGTCTGAAATGTAAAGTACCCCAGCATATGCTCCGATTCATGCATGCACTATGACCCAGATGCTCTATGTCCCACATGTCGGCAAAAGCGAGCACGTGGAAATAGCCTAGGAGTACATATAGCTATAGGAGGATAAATGCATGAAAAAATATGTACGGTGAAGCGTAGCTGCGGTTCAAAAAGGAGACCTAAAGTGATGACAGGTATAGGTCGCACGCACCAAACTAGTGGTAGTACTAGACATACGACTACTTTTTCCCTCGAGAAAAAAGAGGTACGAGTGCTCAGTACTCCTATTCTATCAACACGAGTCCCATCTGACAACAGCGTCCGTGCTACAGCTAGCTCTTCTCCCTCATTTCTCTCTTCTAATTCTAAACTCAGCCGATGCCCGGTGGGCGAGGTGGGGATTTGCCGCTGGTCGGTTTGCTCAACTGCGGCCCCACCTCACAGTGAAAACGTTACGACTGGAATAAAAATGCCATATACTCCCTCTGTTCCTAAATATAAGCCTTTTGAGACATTTCAAATGGAATACAACATACGGATGTATGTAGACATATTTTAGAGTGTAGATTCACTCATTTTGCTCCGTATGTAGTCACTCGCTGGAATCTCTAGAAAGACTTATATTTGGGAATGGAGGGAGTACTATACTAATAAAACATTAAGGCCACGAGGCGATGCAGTCCTGGTTACAGGAGGCAAGAAGAAGAGATGCATCCATCGACGACATCCACCTCCTCGACTCAGGGCGCCGGCCCACCAAACGGCGGCTAAGCAGCAGCGGCTTTCGTGGCCAGGTCGACATGCTTCTGAACAATGGCGTCCAAAGATTCCAGCCGCTGGAAGAAGGCCAATGTCTTTCTGTCCTCACTGGCCTTGTAGTGGCCTATGTAGACAATTTCCTCATAGACGTGGATGTGCATGTCGACGGTTTTTTGCATGGTGAGGCGCTGCGCGGCGAGCGCGGCCTCGAGGTGCACATTCTTCATCGCGACCTCCGGCACCTGCAGGGCCACCAGGGCTTGAAAGAGTTCGTCACCATGGAGGCCGATGAGGGTGGCAGGCAATGAGGAGCCTAGGCGCGCGGGCTGGAGCAGTACGGCAAGGTCGTCCGCGCGCTTCTTGACGACGTTGAACTTGCGGACAGAGTTGACCATCATGTCATCCATGCAAGAGGAGAAGCCGGCATCGGCGAGGGCTATGATGCCGGCGGTCACCAGCACCGTCTGGAAACGCTGCGCGGTGCGGGGCCGCAGGCCGGCGCCTTGGATGATTTGGCACAGCCGACTGCCGCTCGCGTCCATCGCCTCCATAGGTGCTTGTGGCTTCTGGTCACTTGGTCTTGGATTGGAGTGAGCAGTGTTGCGCAGAGACTACGAGTAGATGGATTGGAGTGGTGGGGCGCCTTTATATGAGAGTCCAAACTCTGTTGCATTCACATCGTGCTGGCTCTATTCTGCTTCTCCAATTAATTTCCTCTGCATGTAATTGAGGATGCATCATTAACCGTTCAACGTCTCGGGAACCGCTACCCTCTCCCTTGTTGGCATTCAAGCACCTATGGAGGCGGCTGCCGCTCGCATCTATCGCGTGTCAGGAGACGTTCCAGTCGACAACGAGGTGCCTATGGTGACTTCGTAAATTTCAAGATGGTAGTATACTCAATATTGTGCACCACGACCAAGGCGGAGAGGAAAATGAGAGAACTACGTATTTATTTATGGTGTAGATTCACTCATTTTGCTCCATATGTACTCCGTGTCGGTGTAGTCTAGTCACTTGTTGAAATCTCTAGAAAGGCAAATACTCATTTCTGGTTTACAGGGCTATACTAGCAAGTACTACAATAGTGGGCTCACATACCTGGCTATATGCGTGCTCCAAGGTTCGCAACTGCCACGTTCGGGTTGCGCTTGGCTCTTCGCCTCTTCGAGAAGACGAACAATGATGTTACTACTACTGCTTCTACAGTATCGAATCCACTGCTGCATGTCCGTCCACCGCGAGCAGGAGGGATAGCTTGTTGTAGTACTACTCCCTCCTTTCCGGTTTATAGGGCATATCTCAAAATATGACGCGCGTTCCATTCGGAGAGCGGCATGCCAGACCGACCGATCGCCTGGGGTGTGATGCGAACGCGACGGGCGTGTTGTATACTATACTCCGTAAATGTGTACCGCCGTTTTCTTGAGGCTTTGCTCCATGGTGCAATCCATGGATACAAAATTAGTATACTGTACTATTTAAAAGTCGAGGGCGGGGCTTTTCCCGCGTGGTAGGCGGGGCAGTTCCGCCTAGTCGGTTCGACAGAGACGCGAGAAGATGAGGAGTAGGCTGCTGCAAACGTAGGGTTGTGTGATTTGACAGCGAGTTACTGCTGGACAGGTGGGCCCCGGTGATTTGACTTGCCATTATCATTTTAACTGCGGCGCTACGACCGGCGTGAGTCTCCTGATTCCTGACCACCTCCATACAGGTTCCTCTCCCGATGCTCCACCATGTAGAGGCTGGCTCTTGCATGAGAGCCCACTCCTCCATCTTTTTCCTTGCCTCTTTCCCCCACATATGCAAAAATGCCATGTAAAGCGGGCTTATAGCCCACTATTGTACTTGATCCTACAGGTGCTAAGCCTGCCACATAGGCATAAAGTCTGATGTGGCAAGTTAATTAAGAAGAGAGAGACTAGTTTGGTGACCCCAGGAAGAAACGGTGCTAAGCGCGTGTACCTAGATGAAGCAAACTTAGAAACAAAAAACTAAGCACCTATGCATTGGGGACTTGAGTTGCTAAGCCATTTAATGCCCATAGCACCTCATCTAAGCACCATTTCATTGGAAGAGGTCACTCCTTGGCAAATGCAATAAATACTACGAAGAAAGAGATAGAGAGAAGTAAACAAAAAAATACTATTATAGCCAACCTTATAGCTAAACTTGTTGTAGTATGAGTGACTAAGTGATGACTACGTATGACATGCCAACATCAGATAGCCTAACGCACCGTGTTAAATCTCCAAGGGCGCGACCGCACGAGCGAGGCGACGGTCGTGGTAGGCGCGACCATGATACGGGCTGCTGGCAACCCTTGGATCTGAGATCGAACGGTCGCATGCTAAGTTGCTGAAAATTTGCAGAATAACCCTCCAGGATAGGATATTCACCCATAGGTCTAGAATCACGCCATGCAGCCGTTCGATCTCAGATCTAAGGGCTCTCGGAAGCTTCGTATCACCTGTAATTTTCCCGACGCTTGACATGACATCGAAAGCCATTTAATTGGGCGTCAAGTAGACATGAAATCTAATTGGGGCCCCATAGTACTATGCATGAATCCATTTATCCACCAGGCAAGCCACTACCCTGCCGTTCGCACGCCCCCCCCCCCCCACTCGGCGTTTTTACAATCGATAAACCGCTCCTAGTCGTCTCGTCCTTTCACATTACGGCAGTTCCACTAATCCTAACCCTCCTCCCAAATCCATGGCGTCCCAAATCTTCATGGTCGGCGGTGAGTACAAGGTTAGAACCATCACCGGCGATGAGTTCGACGTCATCTACACCCGTTCTCCCACGACGGTGAAAGGATGCCTTGATCGCTTCAGACGCATGTTCAAAAACTCAAATGATGAGTGGGTCGCTGGGCTAGATGTTAAGTACACCACAGTCCTGGGAAAAGAGAAGAATCTAAAGGAGGAAGAGAGGAAGAAGCCCGCCGTGATACAGGTTTGCGTGCATGACTTATGCTTGGTCTACCACATATGTCGTGTCGACATTGAGTGCGAGGAATTTAAGAAGTTCCTCAAGGGCGGCCGAGTCAAATTCGTTATTGTAGACTTTACGAACGACATAAGAGTCCTGGAACGGATAGGCCTCGTTGTAGGCAAACCCTTCGACCTCCAGAATAATGGGCTGGTGTCCTCCCCTGATAAGCCTTCAATGCTGACCCTGGAGGGAGCCATGGTTCATCCTTCGTACGGTACACTAAAGAAACCTCCGCACACATTTCATTGTGCATGGCAGTGGAATGTACTAGATATAGACCACATCCAGTACACT
The DNA here is from genome assembly GCF_018294505.1 of Triticum aestivum. Taxonomy (NCBI): domain Eukaryota; kingdom Viridiplantae; phylum Streptophyta; class Magnoliopsida; order Poales; family Poaceae; genus Triticum; species Triticum aestivum. Next base: position 21,510,715 of record NC_057805.1, read on the forward strand.
ACAATGGATGGCTACCTTTGTTTCAATATCTACAAGGGTTGAATGAAGAGCAAGAGCCAAGTGTGCAGTTCAAGCAAAGAAGTATCGGCCAAGAGGAAGAGTGACAAGGACAAAGTCGAGGACGTGGATGAGGACTCCGAGTAAGGTGGCAGTGTTGTTGCTCATGGTGGTTCTAATGCAGTGTCTACCGGATTAGTTGCTTAGTTTAATTTCTGGTGTGCTTAGTTTTATTTGAGGGGTGTGTTGTGCTGAGCCCCTAGCAGTACTATGTTATGTTTCTTCTCGTTACTTTAACTCTTCAGTACGTACATACTAGTATTTCTTACGGTTCATCTTTTAGTTGGTATAGTACTACGACTACCACTCGTTTCTTCACATTATATACGTACAATATATATGGCCAACATCATGTAGCCAGCAGTTTAGTTGTCAAAGAATTTCAGGGTGCTTTGTTTTGTCAAAGAATTTCAGGGTGCTTAGTTTTATTTGAGGGGTGTGTTGTGCTGGACACCATTATTGTGACTCAAATCTCTTTTGCCATGTTATAATGACATAAATACCGATGGACCAACATGCCAGGTCTCCCTCTATCTCACTACAGTAAAATAAAGTGTGGGGCCTACTTGATCCCAACAACGTTCTTATTTTCCTGTAAAATTGTTCGCTTGGTTACTCCTGACAAGCGGGGCCACACTTATCATTGTGAGAATCGGCTTATTTTTGTCATGTAACATGGTCAACGGGTTTGACGTGAAAATCACAATGTCTAATGGCATTTTTGAGCAAACATCTAACTTAACGATGGCATTTTTTAGATATCTAATTGCATTTTTGAGCAGGCATCTCACGGATCGATGGCATTTTTGGGTAGTTGTAACTTCTAATGGCAAAACTGAGTAGTGATACACAACTAGTTGGATAGCTTGTTGTAGTATTAGTATAAGCAAAAGCATGTCCACGTCTGCGAGCCACCGCGCGCATGGGCGAGGGAGAAGGCGTGTAGTAGTAAAGTCAAGCTTCTCCTCGTTGTACGAGTTGACGCGACACATCATAGCACTGGCCCCACATGGTTGCCTCTAAACTTGGCTGAAAGACCCGCAATCTACAATACTCCATTTGCTGCAACCTCTAACATTTACCCCACCACAAATTAAAATATATTTTCCAGTCTTGACCAGATGAGCGTGCAAACTACAATCACCAGGATGACAGGTAGGGCCAGAAGATTATTTTAATCAAAAAAAGCATGGAGCCGACCCCAACGATTTTAAGCTTACAGGCACGGTACAGGCTATCCTAGACTACTCTATACATGAAACTGCCACACGAGCGTCCGGGCTGTGCTTGGCTCTTCGCCTCTTCGGGAAGTCGAACAATGGAGTACTATTGCATGCTTCTGGCCATCTGACACCGATTGAACTGCTGCATGTCCATCGCGTGCGGGAGGGAGAGCGTGTAGCGAACGAAAGCTTCTCCTAGTCCTGCCAGCCACCACGCTCATGGGCGAGGGAGGGACGCAGCTTCATTGACTTACTGCTCCTGCCTATGCGTGCATGACAGGTGGGCCAAACAGGCGGCTGGCCCACCTGTCATGCAGCCAAAGGAAGGTGCAGCCACCGGAGCTCAGTCCGCGAGGGAGGGCGTTGTAGTAATCAAACTTCTCGGTCTTGTACGAGTTGACGCAACACATCAAAGCACTGCACTTGATATATTTCAATAATTTGCGTTTACCGATGCATGCCGTGACTCTCCTTTTGATACTTGCATGTGTTGATTTAATGCACCTTGAAGTAGTATGAATATGTGACGGTAAAGCTTTGTAATGCCCCGGCCCTAATAAAGCGAGAGATGGTTGTGCACGAGGAGGGCGAGATCATGCAGACGGAACAGGACCCGGCGATGGAGCTCTCTATGGTCGGACCTCAGCTTGCTCCACTGCCCCTTGAAGCCTCTAGTGTATGAGGTTCGAATACACCTCATCCGTTCGGCTGATCGAGCAAGGTGCAGGTATCTTGATTGATGTGTTGTTCGATTGATTTGTGCAGTGCAAGGGAGGGCACCTGGCCTGTGCGGACTGCCGCGTCGAGGGCCCCAGGAACCAGCGGCAGTGCCAGAAGTGCGAGCGCGGCGATGGCTTCGACGTGCAGAACACGGTGGTGGACGCCGTCCTCTCCTCGGTGAGGGTGGAGTGCCTGCACGAAGTCTGTGAGCTCTACGTCACTTACCACAAGCTCGCCGATCACCAGAGCGTGTGTCCGCTCACGCCCTACAAATGCCCCGTGCCTGTCTGCGGCTACGAAGGCCCACCGCCGGCGCTCTCCCACCACATCAGCACCGTGAATCCCATGCCCGTGCACAGGATCCAGTATGGCAAGGCGCTCCAGCTGCAAGTGCCACTGTCGGAGCCACGACTCTTGTTGTTCGTGGAGGAGGACGGCCGCGCATTTCTCTTGGTCGGCGGCGTGCTCGACATCGGCGCGCCTATCACCGTGTCGGTCGTCTGCATCGGAGCAGGGGCGTCCCCACTACCACACTACGTGGCCAAGCTATGGGCGAACGGCCCGCCGGGGGAGCCCAAAGGCAGGACCGACGCCGTCAAGGTGGAAATGGAGGTGACAAGCAGCAAGGATCCTGGCGACGTCGCCGTGCAGGAGCTGACCTTCTTCACAGTTCCACCCAAGCTGCTGGCCGGGGCTAAGCTGGTGTCCCTCCACATTCAGATTGACAAGCTCACATCCTAAATGATTCTACAGTGCCTTCTGTTTATCTTAGTAATATGTTAATATAGGGGTTAGCTCGGTCTACTTTAGCTTAAGAGTTAGTGGGTTTTGGTGGCGATGCAACAATTACTTCGGCATCAGATCAGCAGTTAAAGTAATTTCCAACAGTCGAATGGATATTTTGTGTCTGTTGGATATAAAGATCCTTTGGGTAATTTCCAACAGCTTATATGCTTGTTTGTTCAGGAAGTGTTGCATACTTGTGCGAATTGACGCGACACATCAAAGTAGTAGTACTACTAGTAGTACTCCCTCCGATCCTAATTTCTCTGTGCATAATAAGTCGAGGCGCAGATACCAAGGAGGGCCTGGTTGTGTCTATACTTGGACAACCCACCCGACTGCGCACCAGGCAAACGAAGCTCGTGTCGTGTTGGTGTCGTGTGCGGCCCGCACATTAACCAAAACCTCGCGCCTCCAGCTTAGCCTCCGCGTTTTAAACTTCTCAATCTCAAGGCCAAGGAGCAACGTGAAACCTATGATAGAGCCAATCAGATGGTTGAGAACACTACAATTCGTAGCTACAGATGCGTGTGTGAGAGAGGACGAGTGCGTGCGTGCACCTCTTCTCTTCCTGTATAACGTACTCCCAAATTACCCGTCGCAAATTACTCGTCGTAGAAATGGATGTATCTAGAACTAAAATACATCTAGATACATCCATACCTGCGACAAGTAATTCGGGACGGAGGGCTAAACTCAGAGTACAAGTGTATGTGGGTGGCATCGACCTAGGGAGCTAGAGATGGTGCGTGCGAGAAGTCCCGAGAGATAGGTGTGTGCGTGGGAAAGAGGGAGGGAGATGATATGTGTCGATGTAATCGTGTGAAAAAAAGACTAGTCTATAGCTCGCCACGAAGCTATTCTTGTCGAACACCCCAATAACCATAAGATATGTATCCGACGGTGCCAATTATTGCACGTACACAGCAGTAGAAAAAGAAGTACCATGGCATATGCTAAACCACGGCCGAGAACACATGCCCACGTTACGCCATCCGGGAATAGTGCAGCACTTCGAAACTAGAACCGTCAATAAATTTTGAGCTTGCGTCTCGTCACATTCCAAATTACTACTAGTACCACGCTATATTTAATTGCAAACCTGTTCACACCGATCACAACCTAAACAATTTCCCGCTTAGGAGCGTATTAGTAGTACTCGGTTATAAATACTACTGTACTATGCCAAGATGACTGCACATTCCTCCTCAACTCCTCATCCACAAAAATCAATCAAGTCATTCAGCACTGTTCCCTTGCGTCTGCCATGGCCAGCGTGAGTTCTGGGTCGAGAGGTTTCCACCAGGGAGAGGCGAGGATGGAAGAGGAAGCACGAGAGATGTCCCGCCTCACCGCGAAAGCAGCCGACATGTCCAGCCGCGCAGCAGTAGCAGCACAGAGGTCCCGCCACACCGCCGAAGCAGCACGGAGGTCCCGCTGCGCCGTCGATGTAGCAGACTGGTCCGACCACGCAGCGAAAGCAGCAGAGATGTCCCGCCGCACCTCCGAAGCAGCATGGAGGTCCCGCCGCGCCGCGGTGGCCTGGGAAAATGGAGAGAGGTGGACGGCAGATGGAGGTCAAAGGGCTCTCCTCCCGATAAGCACACGCAGGGGTCTGATCGCACGCCTCCCATACTCAAATAGCTACCCTACACGGCGCCTCCTAGCTAATAAAAAAAGGGACGCGTGGCGGCACGTAGATGGTAAATAGAACGCCCACGGTTTCAATAATACCTGTGTTTCCGATTGTAACGTGACATCACTTGTTCCAAAACAACTTTGTTGATTGTTAATGTGTGCGCCTTCGCAAATCGGGCAGCAAAATTACCACAGATGTTGGTGCCTTGTCATGACACCAAGCCAAGTTTCATGATTTTCATGCGTGTTTTGGATTTACAGGAATTAAAAAACCAAGTTTATCAATGTTTCCAACCGAGGCACGACGCCCGGATGTTTGAATTTCATTCCCATTTCTTGCATGGGACCTAGAAATTTACCCGAGGACACACATGTGATTTTTCAACCAGCTTTGGTGCACTGGAGCATGTGCTTGTATTTCAAATTTGAATTATGCACACAAAGGTGACACGTTCCCTCTCAGAACCACAAACCTTCTTGAGAGAAGCTCCGGTTTGCAAGAAGCTTATACCAAAACTTGTTCCTGTTCGACCAATTTTTTTACCACAACATGGTAGTACCATGACATGACACTATGCCAAGTTTCATGATTTTCAGGCGTGTTTTGGATTTACAAGAATTTTAAAACCAAGTTTATCAATGTTCTCGGCCGAGCCACGATGCCCAGATGTTTGAATTTCATTCCCATTTCTTGCATGGGACCTAGAAATTCACTCGAGGCCACACATGTGATTTTTCAACCAACTTTGGTGCACGGGAGCATGTGCTTGTAGTTCAAATTTGAATTATGCACATTAAATGACCAGAAAATCAATTGATGTATAAAAAAGGCCAAACGAACCCGGTATAATTCCAAAATTTCACAGGGCACTCATGTAGTTCTATGTTGCCTCTGTAAAGAAACTCAAGGGGGCAGCGTATATTGTTTCACACTCAAAGGTGACACGTTCCCTCTCAGAACCACGAGCCTTCTTGAGAGAAGCTTCGGTTTGTAAGAAGCTTATACCAAAATTTGTTGCTATTCGGCCATTTTTTTACCACGGCATCGTAGTACCATGACATGACGCCATGCCAAGTTTCATGATTTTCAGGCGTGTTTTGGATTTACAAGAATTCGAAAACCAAGTTTCTCAATGTTCTCGGCCGAGCCACGATGCCCAGGTGTTTGAATTTCATTCCCATTTCTTGCATGGGACCTAGAAATTCACCCGATGACACACATGTGATTTTTCAACCAACTTTGGTGCACGGGAGCATGTGCTTGTAGTTCAAATTTGAATTATGCACATTAAATGACCAGAAACTCAATTAATGTATAAAAAAGGCCAAACAAACCCGGTATAATTCCAAAATTTAACAGGGCACTCATGTAGTTCTATGTTGCCTTTGAAAAGAAACTCAAGGGGGGCAGCGTATATCGTTTCACACTCAAAGGTGACACGTTCCCTCTCAGAACCACGAGCCTTCTTGAGAGAAGCTCTGGTTTGCAAGAAGCTTATACCAAAACTTGTTCCAAATATGCCCAATTTTTTACCACAGCATGTTAGTGCCATGATATGACAGCATGCCAAGTTTCATGATTTCCAGGCGAGTTTTGGATTTACATGAATTGAAAAACCAAGTTTCTCGATGTTCTCGGCCGAGTCACGATGCCCAGATGTTTGAATTTCATTCCCATTTCTTGCATGGGACCTAGAAATTCACCCAAGGACACACATGTGATTTTTCAACCAACTTTGGTGCACCGGAGCATGTGCTTGCAATTCAAATTTGGATTATGCACATTAAATGTCCAAAAACTCAATTAATGTATAAAAAAGGCCAAACGAACCCGAAATAATTCCAAAATTTAACAGGGCACTCATATAGTTCTATGTTGCCTCTGTAAAGAAAATCTGGGGGGAGGCAGTGTATATCGTTTCGCACACAAAGGTGACACGTTCCCTCTCGGAACCATGAGGCTTGTTGAGAGAATCTCCGGTTTTGCAAGAAGCTTATACCAAAACTTGTCCCAATTCAGCCAAGAATTATATACATATGAAAACAGGGTTTAGATTATCCCGAACATCTCGCCACCTAGACCAATGTACTCTGGTTTGAATTCAACATAAAATGGATACAAATATTTGAATTGGAGATCATATGTCACATGTACTTTATAGTGAAATATGATTACTGCTATATGCATGTTTTTTGTTATCAATATAATATTTAAATGATTGTATAACTTGACAACAATCGTATTCAAATAAGGAAAATTGATTCAAATTTAGTCCATATGGTAGACGACAATATATATGTTCATAGGGTGGAGTAAAATGTTCATATATGATGGAAGATCAAAATGTAGGACTACATCCATTATAAACCGCAAGGTCACCTAACGATATATTCGAATTCAACATAACGTGGATTCAAAAATTGAAATTCGAGATCCTGGCATTTGTAATCATATGAAAAGGGACATGACTCTTTCTTTTGGTGGGAATTGATTTGTTTTTTGTTGTTGTTGAGGGAAGTGCGAATCGATTTGGTACTGTATAGGGTTATCTTGTTCTTCCGATTTTTTTTACATTTTTCTTGTAGTTTTTTCAATGACATTTGTAGCAATATAGTAAAAGGGGACATGACTCTCTTGTGTCTTATATGAATTGATTTTTTTGTACACGTTAAGTTTGTTATGGCGAACAAGGAACCCGCGCCTTGTTATCCCAAAATTTTCAAGCTCGAGTATCTTTTGTCTCATCTGCTTTGAAGCTCCCGCCTCTTCAACCCGCGTCGCGCCTTGTTATCCCGAAATTTCGACGCGCGCGAAAACTCCCTCCCCATCCAAAATCGGTCCCGCAGCCCAGACACGCGAAATCCCCCTTATACCCCTCAGCCGGAAATGCCGGTTCGACGTCGCGGTGTCAAAACTAGTGGGGGTACGCTGGTAACTTACCCTACATTTCGGACAAGCGCGTTCCTAAGCCATGGCTCCCCCTACCTTCCCCTTCGTCCCCCCATCCGTACACCGAGGCCGCCAAACCCACGAAACCCCACGCTCCTCGGTCCGCCTCCCGACCGCCGCCCAGCCGGAGACTCTTCCCCGATGACGTCGTCCACCGCAACAGCTCGCCGTCCCACATCCACCGCACCGGATGAGGATCCATCGTCGATCTCGTCGTCCCGCCGGATCAGCTGCCCCATCCTCCACCTCCAAGGAGATGCCCCGACGTTCGCCTCGTCTATCGCGCCACTTCCATCCCCACAGCGCCGTCTTGACCTGCCCCACCAGAACCGCATCACCCTCACCAATTCCTTCGATTAAGCCGAGGCCAACTCGGCGCCACCAAGGAGGTTCTGCACTCACCGCTGCATTTTATCTTTTATTCAATCCACGGGGCTGCCGGTGCTCGATACCGAGCAGCCATGGCGGGTCTCCATCGACGGCGCCGTCGCCGACCACTTCATCCACGGCATCTCTCCCCCATGTCGTTGCTTCCTCGGCGGCGACTTCCACACCGGCACTAGCTGCAGCTGCTCCGGCTCTCGCTCGCACTGCTGTTGCTGCTCCGGCTCTCGCTCGCGTTCTGGCTCTGTTCTTGCTGTCGATCGCGCTGCTGCACTGCTCTTACTTTCGTTCGTGCTGCTGCTCTGCTCTGATATTGCTGTTGGTCGCGCTGTTGCTCCGCTCTTGCTCTCGTTCGTGCTGCTGCTCTGCTCTTGCTCTCGCTCATGTTGTTGCTGCTGCACGACCTCCGGCAGCTACAGGAGTTGCTGCTTTAGCACTCGCTTGTGGTTCTGCTACACGACTTGCTCTTTGCTAGTGCGTTCCCTGCTCGAGCGTCTGCTGATTTAGATCACTGCTTCTCTGCTACTAGTGCTCGAACGCCCTAAACATCTATTGCAATGCTCTTCTACTAGTTCAATCAGTTTCGACAGTAAAATTTAGTTTCGACTGTAAAGTTCAGTTTCTTCAGTTAAGTAAGAGTAAACAGTATTTACAGCATCTATCGGAGCGGCCGTGGCGCGGCTGATGCGTTTTACATCTAGCACTTTTTAGTGATGTATTTTACATCATCTATTGCAGATGATATTAGAGTCCCACTTTAGATTAACGTTGTCTATCTTGTCATGCTTCAGCCTCGCCGCCGTACACCTCACCGGAGCTGCTCCAACGACGGAACCGTCCATCACAGCAGAGCAGTAACCTCGGCGCCATTTCCAGAGGCCTCGGATCTTCTTCCCGGCCTCCGACAATCACACCAGCATCACCATCCTCCACGTCCAACCCAATGATGATGAGGTCGACAAGGCTATGCCAAAGAGGTTGTACACTCGTTGCATCACTTTGTTACTCTGCATTCATGTCGATCCCTCAAGGATCCTTTGCTATGGAACTACTATGGTACTACTATTCGTGCATTTGGTTAGGAGTGGAGCAAAGCAAAACTGGAGGATTTTTTTCCTTTGGTGTCTCTTTCAAAGAAAAATGGTAGGAATTTTAATATCCAGTTGGACATCCTTTTCAAATTAATATGCATGAAGAACAGGACTAATTGCATTACTGTCATAATAAGATTCTTATTTTTTTCATTTTCACGTGGTTTGACTTTAATTTGACCATGTTTCTCCATTCCTGTGTTCTTCCAATTCATGTGAACCAAACACCGAGGTTTGCAGAAATCCTATGTTTCCAAATGCTCTGTTTTGCACGTGCATTCCTATCCTATTCCTGTGTATTTCCTGTCCCTGCGATTATAGAATCCTCCAATTCTAAGGAGCCCTCATAGATTTACTTCATTTTCAGATAGGCGTCAAAGAAAACTCTGTGTGTTATGTCCTGCTCCTGTCGTGCCTTCATCCACCCCACCTGAGGTGCACCATCGACAGAAGCGTTCACTGCAGCAGAGATTCCCCCTGCAAACTTTCTTTCGCCGCCTCAGATCTTCTTCCCCGTTGCCGGCAGCCACGCCAACTGCATTACCATCATCGACTGAGCAGATGAACCTGAGGACTACACTGATACGTCTCCAACGTATCTATAATTTTTGATTGCTCCATGCTATATTATCTTCTGTTTTGGACATTATTGGGCTTTATTATTCACTTTTATATTATTTTTGGGACTAACCTATTAACCGGAGGCCCGGCCCAGAATTGTTGTTTTTTGCCAATTTCAGAGTTTCGCAGAAAAAGAATATCAAACGGAGTCCAAATGGAATGAAACCTTCGGGAACGTGATTTTCGGAACGAACATGATCCAGGAGACTTGGACCCTACGTCAAGAAACAAAGGAGGAAGCCACGAGGTAGGGGGCGTGCCTACCCCTAGGGCGCGCCCTCCACCCTCGTGGGCCCCCAGTTGCTCCACCGACGTACTCCTTCCTCCTATATATACCTACGTACCCCCAAACGATCAGATACGGAGCCAAAAACCTAATTCCACCGCCGCAACATTCTGTATCCACGAGATCCCATCTTGGGGCCTGTTCCGGAGCTCCGCCGGAGGGGGCATCGATCACGGAGGGCTTCTACATCAACACCATAGCCCCTCCGATGAAGTGTGAGTAGTTTACCTCAGACCTTCGGGTCCATAGTTATTAGCTAGATGGCTTCTTCTCTCTTTTTGGATCTCAATACAATGTTCTCCCCCTCTCTTGTGAAGATCTATTCGATGTAATCTTATTTTTTGCGGTGTGTTTGTTGAGACCGATGAATTGTGGGTTTATGATCAAGTTTATCTATGAACTATATTTGAATCTTCTGAATTCTTTTATGTATGATTGGTTATCTTTGCAAGTCTCTTCGAATTATCAGTTTGGTTTGGCCTACTAGATTGATCTCACTTGGAATGGGAGAAGTGCTTAGCTTTGAGTTCAATCTTGCGGTGTCCTTTCCCAGTGACAGCAGGGGCAGCAAGGCACGTATAGTATTTTTGCCATCGAGGATAACAAGATTGGGTTTTTATCATATTGCGTGAATTTATCCCTCTATATCATGTCATCTTGCTTAAGGCGTTACTCTGTTCTCATGAACTTAATACTCTAGATGCATGCAGGATAGCGGTCGATGTGTGGAGTAATAGTAGTAGATGCAGGCAGGAGTCGGTCTACTTGTCTCGGACGTGATGCCTATATACATGATCATACCTAGATATTCTCATAACTATGCTCAATTTTGTCAATTGCTCAACAGCAATTTGTTCACCCACCGTAAAATACGTATGCTCTTGAGAGAAGCCACTAGTGAAACCTATGGCCCCGGGTCTATCTTCATCATATTAATCTCCCAACACTTAGTTATTTCCTTTGCTTTTATTTTACTTTGCATCTTTATCACAAAATACCAAAAATATTATCCTATCATATCTATCAGATCTCACTCTCGTAAGTGACCGTGTAGGGATTGACAACCCCTTATCGCGTTGGTTGCGAGGATTTATTTGTTTTGTGTAGGTGCGAGGGACTCGCGCGTAGCCTCCTACTGGATTGATACCTTGGTTCTCAAAAACTGAGGGAAATACTTACGCTACTTTGCTGCATCACCCTTTCCTCTTCAAGGGAAAACCAACGCAGTGCTCAAGAGGTAGCAAGAAGGATTTCTGGCGCCGTTGCCGGGGAGGCTTACGCAAGGTCAAGTCAAGATTTGGACTCCCGACAACGAGCCATTTCTGGCCCCGTTGCCGGGGAGTCTACGCAAAAGTCAACATACCAAGTACCCATCACAAACCCTTATCTCCCGCATTACATTATTTGCCATTTGCCTCTCGTTTTCCTCTCCCCCACTTCACCCTTGCCGTTTTATTCGCCCTTTTTCCGTTCGTCTTTTCGTTTGCCTTGATGTCTTTCTTGGCTCGTTTGCTCGCTTGGTTGAAATAGTTGACTATTTATTCCTAAACAGAGAAGCGAAGATCTATGGATCCTCATCCGCTTGCTAATCTTTTTAAGAGATCCAATTATGATGAACCAATTGCTGGTGAGTTTTGTGCACTAGATTATCTTTATGAAGTTTTGCTTGAAATTTGTGAATCTGAAAATTGTGATGAAGAAATTTATGAAGAGATTCACGATAGCTCCTTGAATAAAAAGCATGATTGCAATAATTTTATTATAAATTCTGTTGATGTCAATTGTGCTAATATTATGCAAAACCCTAAGCTTGGGGATGCTAGTTTTTCTATGTCTACTACTTGTTGCAATGATCATGATTGGGGTGATAGTTCTTCTTATAATCTTGAAAATTTATTTAATCCCCATGATGAATATGAGATTGATAATAATGTTTGCAACAATATTGGAAGTGGGTTTCGAAGAGTGTCGACTTTAGATCCCACATATATGGAGAATGTTCAATCTTATGATATTTTTGATAAAGGTGGGTTTGGAGAGGTCATGACTTTAGTTAATGTTAATCCCACTATTTTGGAAGAGTGTCAACTTTGCATGCATGTGGATCATGTTGAGAGTATTTTATGTGATAGTTATATTATTGAATTTGATAATGATCCTACATGTAATTATTATGAGAGAGGAAAATATTGTTATAGAAATTTTCATGTTACTAAATTACCTCTCGTTATGTTGAGATTGCTATTGTTCCTTTCTGCTTCCTTGCATATGCTAGTTTTTGCTTGCTATGACAATTTGTTTTTCTATAAGATGCCTATGCATAGGAAGTATGTTAGACTTAGATGTGCTTGTCACGTATTTCATGATGCTCTCTTCGCGCTTCAATTCTTGTCTTTTATGCGAGCATCATTAAAATTATCAATGCCTAGCTAAAAGGCTTTAAAGAAAAGCGCTTGTTGGGTGACAACCCAATATATTTCCTTTCTGGCGTTCAATAAATATTTGATCTAGCCTCTGGTTAGATGTGTTTTTATGTTTTAATTAGTGTTTGTGCCAAGTTAAACCTATAGGATCTTCTTGAATGATAGTTATTTGATCTTGCTGTAATTTCCAGAAATTTTCAGTTCACGAAAACAATTTTTAAAAATCACCAGAACGTGATAAAATATTGATTCCAATTGCTTCTGATCAATAGACAAATTTTCTAGGTCGTCCTATTTTGGCTGATTTTTTGGAGTTCCAGAAGTTTGCGTTAGTTACAGACTGTTCTGTTTTGGACAGATTCTGTTTTTCGTGTGTTGTTTGCTTATTTTAATGAATCTATGGCTAGTAAAATAGTTTATAAACCATATAGAAGTTGGAATACAGTAGGTTTAACACCAATATAAATAAAAGAATGAGTTCATTACAGTACCTTGAAGTGGTCTTATGTTTTCTTTCGCTAACGGAGCTCTCGAGATTTTCTGTTAAGTTTTGTGTTGTGAATTTTCAAGTTTTGGGTGAAAGATTTGATGGATTATGGAACAAGGAGTGGCAAGAGCCTAAGCTTGGGGATGCCCATGGCACCCCCAATATAATCTAAGGACACCAAAAAGCCAAAGCTTGGGGATGCCCCGGAAGGCATCCCCTCTTTCGTCTACTTCCATCGGTAATTTACTTGGAGCTATATTTTTATTCACCACATGATATGTGTTTTGCTTGGAGCGTCTTGTATGATTTGAGTATTTGCTTTTTAGTTTACCACAATCATCCTTGCTGTACACACCTTTTGAGAGAGACACACATGATTCGGAAATTATTAGAATACTCTATGTGCTTCACTTATATCTTTTGAGTTATATAGTTTTTGCTCTAGTGCTTCACTTATATCTTTTAGAGCATGGTGGTGGGTTTGTTTTATAGAAACTATTGATCTCTCATGCTTCACTTAGATTATTTTGAGAGTCTTAAATAGCATGGTAATTTGCTTAAAAATCCTAATATGCTAGGTATTAAAGAATAGTAAAAAAATCTTATGAGTGTGTTGAATACTATGAGATGTTTGATGCTTGATGATTGTTTTGAGATATGGAGGTAGTAATATTAGAGTCATGCTAGTTGGGTAGTTATGAATTTGAGAAATACTTGTGCTAAAGTTTGTGATTCCCGTAGCATGCACGTATGGTGAACCGTTATGTGATGAAGTTGGAGCATAATTTATTTATTGATTGTCTTCCTTATGAGTGGCGGTCAGGGACGAGCGATGGTCTTTTCCTACCAATCTATCCCCCTAGGAGCATGCGCGTAATACTTTGCTTGGATAACTTGTAGATTTTTGCAATAAGTATATGAGTTGTTTATGACTAATGTTGAGTCCATGGATTATACGCACTTTCTTCCTTCCACCATTGCTAGCCTCTCTAATACCGCGCACTTTTCACCGGTATCATACACCCACCATATACCTTCCTCAAAACAGCCACCATACCTACCTATCATGGCATTTCCATAGCCATTCCGAGATATATTGCCATGCAACTTACCACCGTTCCGTTTATTATGACATGCTCCATCATTGTCATATTGCTTTGCATGATCATGTAGTTGACATTGTATTTGTGGCAAAGCCACCGTTCATAATTCTTTCATACATGTCACTCTTGATTCATTGCATATCCCCGTACACCGCCGGAGGCATACATATAGAGTCATATCTTGATCTAAGTATTGAGTTGTAATTGCTGAGTTGTAAGAAAATAAAAGTGTGATGATCATCATTTTTAGAGCATTGTCCCAAGTGAGGAAAGGATGATGGAGACTATGATTCCCCCACAAGTCGGGATGAGACTCCGGACTAAAAAAAAGAGACCTAAAAAAAGAGAAAAGGCCCAAATAAAAAAAAGAGAGAAAAAGAGAGAAGGGACAATGTTACTATCCTTTTACCACACTTGTGCTTCAAAGTAGCACCATGATCTTCATGATAGAGAGTCTCCTATGATATCACTTTCATATACTAGTGGGAATTTTTCATTATACAACTTGGCTTGTATATTCCAATGATGGGCTTCCTCAAAATGCCCTAGGTCTTCATGAGCAAGCGAGTTGGATGCACACCCACTTAGTTTCTTTTGTTGAGCTTTCATATACTTATAGCTCTAGTACATCCGTTGCATGGCAATCCCTACTCACTCACATTGATATCTATTGATGGGCATCTCCATAGCCCGTTGATACGCCTAGTTGATGTGAGACTATCTTCTCCTTTTTTGTCTTCTCCACAACCACCATTCTATTCCACATATAGTGTTATGTCCATGGCTCACGCTCATGTATTGCGTGAAGATTGAAAAAGTTTGAGAATGTCAAAAGTATGAAACAATTGCTTGGCTTGTCATCGGGGTTGTGCATGATTTAAATATTTTGTGTGGTGAAGATAGAGCATAGCCAGACTATATGATTTTGTAGGGATAACTTTCTTTGGCCATGTTATTTTGAGAAGACATAATTGCTTAGTTAGTATGCTTGAAGTATTATTATTTTTATGTCAATATGAACTTTTGTCTTGAATCTTTCGGATCTGAATATTCATACCACAGTTAAGAAGAATTGCATTGAAATTATGCCAAGTAGCACTCCGCATCAAAAATTCTGTTTTTATCATTTACCTACTCGAGGACGAGCAGGAATTAAGCTTCGGGATGCTTGATACGTCTCCAACGTATCTATAATTTATGATTGCTCCATGCTATATTATCTTCTGTTTTGGACATTATTGGGCTTTATTATTCACCTTTATATTATTTTTGGGACTAACCTATTAACTGGAGGCCAGCCCAGAATTGCTGTTTTTTGCCTATTTCAGAGTTTCGCAGAAAAAGAATATCAAACGGAGCCCAAACGGAATGAAACCTTCGGGAACGTAATTTTCGGAACGAACATGATCCAGGAGACTTGGACCCTACGTCAAGAAACAAAGGAGGAAGCCACGAGGTAGGGGGCGCGCCTACCCCCCAGGGCGCGCCCTCCACCCTCGGGGGGCCCCTGTTGCTCCACCGACGTACTCCTTCCTCCTATATATATCTACGTACCCCCAAACGATCAGATACGGAGCCAAAAACCTAATTCCACCGCCGCAACCTTCTGTATCCACGAGATCCCATCTTCGGGCCTGTTCCGGAGCTCCACCGGAGGGGGCATCGATCACGGAGGGCTTCTACATCAACACCATAGCCCCTCCGATGAAGTGTGAGTAGTTTACCTCAGACCTTCGGGTCCATAGTTATTAGCTAGATGGCTTCTTCTCTCTTTTCGGATCTCAATACAATGTTCTCCCCCTCTCTTGTGGAGATCTACTCGATGTAATCTTCTTTTTGCGGTGTGTTTGTTGAGACCGATGAATTGTGGGTTTATGATCAAGTTTATCTATGAACAATATTTGAATCTTCTGAATTCTTTTATGTATGATTGGTTATCTTTGCAAGTCTCTTCGAATTATCAGTTTGGTTTGGCCTACTAGATTGATCTTTCTTGCAATGGGAGAAGTGCTTACCTTTGCGTTCAATCTTGCGGTGTCCTTTCCCAGTGACAGCAGGGGCAGCAAGGCACGTATAGTATTGTTGCCATCGAGGATAACAAGATGGGGTTTTTATCATATTGCATGAATTTATCCCTCTACATCATGTCATCTTGCTTAAGGTGTTACTCCGTTCTTATGAACTTAATACTCTAGATGCATGCTGGATAGCGGTCGATGTGTGGAGTAATAGTAGTGGATGCAAGCAGGAGTCGGTCTACTCGTCTCGGACGTGATGCCTATACACATGATCATACCTAGATATTCTCATAACTATGCTCAATTCTGTCAATTGCTCAACAGTAATTTGTTCACCCACCGTAAAATACTTATGCTCTTGACAGAAGCCACTAGTGAAACCTATGGCCCCCGGGTCTATCTTCATCATATTAATCTTCCAACACTTAGTTATTTCCTTTGCTTTCTACTTTGCTTTTATTTTACTTTGCATCTTTATCACAAAAATACCAAAAATATTATCCTATCATATCTATCAGATCTCACTCTCGTAAGTGACCGTGTAGGGATTAACAACCCCTTATCGCGTTGGTTGCCAGGATTTATTTGTTTTGTGTAGGTGCGAGGGACTCGCGCGTAGCCTCCTACTGGATTGATACCTTGGTTCTCAAAAACTGAGGGAAATACTTACGCTACTTTGCTGCATCACCCTTTCCTCTTCAAGGGAAAACCAACGCAGTGCTCAAGAGGTAGCAAGAAGGATTTCTGGCGCCGTTGCCGGGGAGGCTTACGCAAGGTCAAGTCAAGATTTGGACTCCCGACAATGAGCCATTTCTGGCGCCGTTGTCGGGGAGTCTACGCAAAAGTCAACATACCAAGTACCCATCACAAACCCTTATCTCCCGCATTACATTATTTGCCATTTGCCTCTCGTTTTCCTCTCCCCCACTTCACCCTTGCCGTTTTATTCGCCCTTTTTCCGTTCATCTTTTAGTTTGCCATGATGTCTTTCTTGGCTCGTTTGCTCTCTTGGTTGAAATAGTTGAGTATTTATTCCGAAACAGAGAAGCTAAGATCTATGGATCCTCATCCGCTTGCTAATCTTTTTAAGAGATCCAATTATGATGAACCAATTGCTGGTGAGTTTTGTGCACTAGATTATCTTTATGAAGTTTTGCTTGAAATTTGTGAATCTGAAAATTGTGATGAAGAAATTTATGAAGAGATTCATGATAGATCCTTGAATAAAAAGCATGATTGCAATAATTTTATTATAAATTGTAAGTGCATCTAGTGCCCCTTAGGGATTTTGGTGTATTGAAGACTTATAGGTTAAGGGACTAATGCGTTTGTGAGTGTACACAGGTCTATAAGTCTATGAGGAGTTTGACATTTACAGAGAAAGTCGACCCCTAAAAATGAAGTTCTTCGATTGAAGACTTTGGATTTCTGAAGACTTTCTGAAGACTTTGAAAGTGAAGAAATTGGTGTGACCTTGGAGACTTGGTATTCATTTGAGGAACATGAAGTGTGAAGACTTTTGTTTTCGTAGTTTCATTTTCTCTTTCTTGAGTCATAGGTAACACCGTACTGTTAAAGGGGGTCGAGGAAATACTAAGGAAAAAAATTCATGTGATGCTCAACTCAAAATCCTACACCTACCAATCCCTTCGAGTAAAGCCATTGGAAATCTCATACAGTTTAGTCATATTCTTCAGTGACAGAGACGAAGTTCTTCTGGTCGCTGAGGAATTTGTTCTGACTGAGGAGTTAGGAATTCGCCAGTGCGGATTGCCTACAAAGTGAGGAACATGATAGCCCTGAGGAATTTGATACTCAAATTTCTGACCGTTGCTGTGCTATGCGCCAGCTGTCCCAAAATATCTACCCACCTAACGGTCATATCATTGAAGGGCATTTATGTCTTATCATGTCAGGCTGCTCCCTAGGCTATAAATAGCCACCCCCTACAACCACTAGCTGGTTGGCTACTCCAAGAGAAACTGACACTTGTCAATTGAGAGCATCCCATCCTCCGAGGACTTTGAGCGAAAATCATCAAGTGAGGAAAACCCAAACCCAAACACCTACAAACCCCAAGTGATTGAGCATCATTGAAGAGATTGATCCTGTGTGGATCCGACGCTTGTTACCTTTGAAGATTGTGCTTCTTCCAGACGGTTAGGCGTCATGGTCTAGAGCATCCAAGAGGAAATTGTGGATCGTCGAGTGACCGAATTTGTGAAGGTTTGGAAGTCACCTGAAGACTTACCACGAGTGATTGGACGAGGTCTGTGTGACCTTAGTTCAAGGAGAATACGGTGAGGACTGTGTGTCCGGGACTGTGTGTCCTCAGGTTTAGATACCTAGCCGCTCCAACTAGACGTACAACTGAGACAGCAGTTGGAACTGGTCTATCAAATCATTGTCTTCACCAAGCCTACTGGTTCTATTTCCTCAACTCTTTCATTTCCTCATTACTGTGTTGTATGCTTGTTCATATCTGTGTTTGAAGACTTTCTCAATTTTCTCAGTTCAATTTCTTCAGTCTGTTTGTCTTCATCCTGTGTTATCCTGTGTTTACGCTTTCTGTACTCTGTGCCTGTCTTCATTTCATCATGATGACTATGCTTGTGTTCTGCTATGCATACTTTTGAGTACTTATTCCGCTGCAAGTTGTTCTTCGCTAAGGAATTTCCTCACCCACAAATTCCTCAGTGAAGAATTCATAAAAATCGCCTATTCACCCCCCTCTAGTCAATATAACGCACTTTTAATTGGTATCAGAGCAAGGTACTCCCTTGTTCTGTGTGATTTTTGTTTAACCGCCTGGAGTTTTTGTTATATCGACCGCAGGTATGATCAAGGTCTCTGCTGGGTGTCCTACCTTCGATGGGATGGAGTACCCCTACTGGAAGAATAAGATGCGAATGCATCTTGAGGCAATTGATAACGATCTCTGGTATGTGGTGGAAAATGGTGTTCCCTCTGTCTCACCCTCACTGAACGCTGCTGATGTGAAGAGATTCAAGCAACTCGATTCTCAAGCGAAGAATATCATATGTGGTCATCTGAGCAAAGGACAGTATGGAAGAGTGAGTGCTTTGGAAACTCCTAAGCTTATCTGGGATAGGCTGTCCAAAGTGAATGAAGGAGTCTCAACTCAGCGTGACTCTCGAGTTGATGTTCTTCGCAATCTCTTCAACTGCTTCAAAAGACTCGACAATGAAAATGTTCAACAAACCTTCGATCGCCTCACTGACATCTCAAATGAGCTTCAAGCACTTGGTGCCACTGACATCACCGACCATGAGGTGGTGAAGAAATTGTTGAGATCGCTTGATTCTTCATTTGATACTCTGGCATTGATGATACAAGAACGTGCTGATTACAAGTCACTTGATCCCGCTGATATCCTCAAAAGGCTAAACACTCATGAGTTCCAGCTTGCTGAAAAGAGAGATCTATATGGTTCGAGCTATGGCAAATCACGTGCACTGAAGGCCAAGGCAGTTTCTGAGTCTGAGGATGAAGACTCTGACAACAGCCTTGGTGACCCTGAAGAACTAAGCCATGATCTAGCACTGCTCGTGAAGAAATTCCAGAAGTTCTGAAGACGTGGTCGCTTTGGAAGACCCTCAAGGAGCACTGATTCCTCATCCAGTGACTACAAGGAGAGGCTTTGTCACAAATGCAAGAAACCAGGACACTACATTCAAGATTGTCCTCAGTGGGAAAAGGAATCAAAGAAGAAGAAATACAAGGATTACAGTTCTGATGATGCGAAGAAAAAGAAGAAATCCTCAAAATCTTCATCATCAAAATCCTCAAAGTCTTCATCTCACAAGAAGAGCAGCTCAAAGAAGGCTCGGGCATTCATTGGCAAGGAAATGGACTCTGAGGCTGAATCTGAAAAAATGAGGAAGAGGAGGCATCTGAGGATTCCGAATCCGGTGTGGCGAGCCTAGCCCTCGCTACTGCATTCGTCAGCAAGTCTATCTTCAACACTGAAGAAAATGACCTCACCAACAAGGCTGATGAAGGCAATGATGACTACGCTCCCACCTATTGCTTCATGGCAAAGGGTGCCAAGGTACTCAAATATACCTCCTCTGAATCAAGTGAGAATGAATCTGATGAAAACCTTAAGCCCAGCTATTCTAAACTTGCTAAGATTGCTGTGAAACAACAAAGGGCCCTTGAAAAGGTTCAAAACATGCTAGACCAAAGTGATGATATGTTGGGTGAAGAAATGGATCGCACTAAAACCTTGACTGAAAATCTTCAGAGACTTCAGACTAGGTTTGACAACCTTCAAGGTCATCATAACACTCTCTTGTCTGATCATGAGAAGCTTTCTTATGAATTTCTTCAAAGAAAGCAAGATCTTGAGAAGCTAAGAGTAAGTTATGAAGATCTTCAGAAGGAGCGCGATTTATTACTTGCTCAACAAATCAGCGCTGCTCAGGAAGAATTTGTTCATCCATGTTTGAAATGCATTGAACGTGAATCTGCTAATTCTTCACCTGAATGTTCAAATGCTTCTAATGCTACAAATTCTTCAACTGTCTCTGCTATCACTAATTCCTCATCTGAGGACATTGCTAGTATCACTGACGATGCAGGGTTGAAGGAATTGTACATGACAGGCATGTACAAAAGCCTCAAAGGGCATCAGACTCTTTGTGATGTGCTTAAAAAGCAGATCCTCAACAGGAACCCTAGGAAAGAGGGTATTGCCTTTGAGAGGAAACTCAATGCTGATGGTACATATTGGAAGCCTGAGCAGTACCCCAAAACCTCATGGGTTGCTGCAAAGGGACCTCCAGTTGATCCATCTAATTTATCTGGCTTTACATGTGAATCTTCTCATTCTTCTGATGAGTCATTTGACTCCAACTATAAACTGTTAAAAAAATCAGAATGGTGAAGTATTTGCTAGATATGTTGGCACTAACTGCAGGAACGGTTCTCCTATGAAGAAAATCTGGGTTCCCAAAAAGTGCCTTGAAAGTCTTCAGGTGAATGTCCTCATGACACCACCTGTGAAGAATAGGAACCCCAGATCAAATTCTTCACATGGACCAAATTCTTCATATGGATCCAAGTCCTCATACGGACCAAATTCCTCACATGGATCAAATTCCTCAAAAGAATCAAAGTCCTCATATGAGCATCATCGTGCTAACAACTCTGTTTCGCAGGGAAGAGCTAAGGGCTATGAATATGAGCACTATTCTTCTAATCATTTTGTTCATAAGTCCTCGAAGAATTTCTCTGCTTATTCATATGCTTACCCTAACTTCTCTTATGTGAAACGAAATGGATTGGCTTCTATGCCACCTTTCTCGTATGGAGCTCACAGAGTGATGAACTCTTTGCCACCCCTTCAGATGTGGGTGGTGAAGAAAAAGAACTAATCTCTTATGCAGGGTCAGGTCTCCAGACGTGCGTAAACGTCTGAAGAATTTGCTGGAGACCTGAAGAGTGCCTGAAAGGACGCAGGCCAATCATGAAGAAATGAACTTTCATTTCTCACGTCCTCATACTGTTTTAACTGTTGCATTGCTTGATGAAATTCGTCTGATGAATTGTGGTGTCATATTCTTCACTCATGAAGTATATGAAGTTTGTAAGATGCACTAATTCATCTGCAGGATGATCAACCCAAAGCCACTGAGTGGGTCCTCGATAGTGGATGTACAAATCACATGACTGGTGACAAGAATCTATTGATAGATGCACCCTTATCACCATCGCATCTGAAGCATATCATCTTCGCTGACAAAGACAAAAGTCAGGTATTGGGTCTAGGTAAGGTTGCGATCACAAAGGATCGACACATGGACAAAGTCATGCTTGTCGAGTCCTTAGGATACAACCTCATGTCTGTCTCAATGCTTTGTGATCTTGATATGGTAGTTGTCTTTGGCAAGTATCGTTGTGTTGTGGTTATGGAAGCTGACAATTCCAAAGTCTTCGAAGGCTTTAGGAGAGGAGACTTGTATATTGTTGATTTCTCTACAGGACCGCAACCAGCCGTGTGCCTACTTGCAAAAGCTTCAGAAGGGTGGCTATGGCATCGACGACTTGGTCATGCAGGCATGAGGAATTTGCACACGCTTGCGAAGAAGAAGCATGTCATTGGCATTGAGAATGTCAAATTCCTCAAGGATCACCTGTGTGGAGCTTGTGAAGCTGGAAAGATGACCAAGGCTAAGCATCCAGCGAAGACTATCATGACCACTACTCGACCATTCGAATTGCTTCACATGGACCTCTTTGGTCCTAACCATTACTCGGCTGTCACAAATGACGCATCTCTCTATGGCCTTGTTATTGTTGATGATTACTCTCGTTACACATGGGTACACATTGTTACTTACAAACATGAAGTGCAGGAAGTCTTCAAACGATTTTCCTCGAGGGCTTCAACCCACTTTGGTGTGAAGATCAAGCACATCAGAAGTGACAATGGAACTGAGTTCAAGAATTCTGGTCTTGATGACTATCTTGATGAACTTGGTATTACTCATGAGTTATCTGCTCCTTATACTCCTCAGCAGAATGGCGTCGTGGAGTGCAAGAACAGAACTCTTGTTGAGATGGCTCGCACTATGCTTGATGAGTACAAGACGCCTCGTCACTTCTGGATTGAGGCAATCTATACTGCGTGCCACATCATCAACAGGGTATATCTTCACAAATTCTTCAAGAATACTGCCTATGAACTCCTCACTGACAAGAAACCCAATGTGAGTTATTTCAAAGTCTTCGGTGCTAAATGTTGGATTAGAGATCCTCATCACAATGCTAAATTTGCACCGAAAGCACATGAAGGTTTTATGCTTGGTTACGGAAAGGACTCGCACACCTACATAGTCTTCAACAATGTTCTTCACAAGGTTGTTGAAACTGTAGATGTGCGGTTCGATGAAACTAATGGCTCGCAAAGAGAGCACCTACCCTCTGTGATAGATGAACCAGCACCTGAGGAAACTATCAAGTTCAAGGCTACTGAGGATGTCATTCCTACCGAAGAATCTGCTGAAGAATTCATTCCAAAACGAGAAGAACGTCGAGCTAATGCACCTAAATAAAATGCTAAAGAAAATGGTGCTGAAGAAAATGTTGATCAAATTCCTCGACGACAACCAACTCATCCTCGCGTTGCAAAAGAAGTGCAAGTTGAAAAGATCATCGATGACATTAAAGCACCAGGTCCTCTCACACGCTCAAAAGCTTCACATTTATCTAACTTTTGTGGGCACTATGCTTTTGTCTCTATCACAGAACCCACTAAGGTAGATGAAGCATTTCTGGAGCCTGAGTGGATTCAGGCCATGCAAGAAGAATTACATCAGTTCGAGCTCAACAACGTTTGGGAACTGGTCAATCGCCCAGATCCTCGCAAACACAATATCATTGGCACAAAGTGGATCTACCGCAACAAGCAAGATGAAAATGGCCTTGTGGTGAGGAATAAGGCACGGCTAGTAGCTCAATGCTACACACAGGTTGAAGGAATTGATTTCGATGAAACTTTTGCACCTGTTGCTAGATTTGAAGCTATTCGCATATTACTTGCTTATGCTAACCATCATGATATCACTTTATATCAAATGGATGTGAAAAGTGCATTCCTCAATGGTAAGCTTGAGGAAGAAGTATATGTTGCTCAACCCCCAGGTTTTGAAGATCCTAAGCATCCTGACAAAGTCTTCAGACTAAATAAGGCCCTCTATGGCCTCAAGCAGGCCCCTCGGGCGTGGTATGATACTTTGAAGGAATTCCTCATGAAGAAAGGCTTCAAACCCGGTTCACTCGACCCTACTCTTTTCACTAGATCATATGATGATGAATTGTTTGTGTGCCAAATATATGTTGATGATATCATCTTTGGCTGTACTGACCAACGTTATAGTGATGAATTTGCCTATATGATGAGTGAAGAATATCAAATGTCTATGATGGGAGAGTTGAAATTCTTCTTAGGTCTTCAAATTCGTCAACAGCGCAATGGCATATTCATATCTCAGGAGAAATACCTCAAGGATGTACTGAGGAAATTCGGCATGCAAGATTGCAAAGGCGTCAAAATTCCTATGCCCACAAATGGCCATCTGTGCACTGATGAAAATGGTATTGACTTTGATCAAAAGGTATACCGCTCCATGATTGGTTCTTTATTGTATTTATGTGCATCTAGGCCAGATATTATGCTTAGTGTTTGCATGCGTGCCCGATTTCAAGCTACACCGAAGGAATCACACCATAAGGCTGTGAAACATATTCTTCGATATCTAGCTCACACACCAACACTAGGATTATGGTACCCCAAGGGCTCGGCTTTTGACCAAATTGGATATTCTGACTCTGACTATGCTGGTGATCGTGTGGACCGCAAGTCAACATCTGGTACATGTCATTTCCTCGGACAATCTTTGGTCTGTTGGTCCTCGAAGAAACAGAACTGCATATCACTGTCTACTGCTGAAGCTGAGTACATTGCTGCTGGCTCTTGCTGTGCTCAATTGTTGTGGATGAAGCAAACTCTCAAGGACTACGGCATCAACGTGAAGAATGTGCCTCTCTTCTGTGACAATGAGAGTGCCATCAAGATTGCTCACAACCCAGTTCAGCACTCGAAGACAAAGCACATTCAGATTCGTCATCATTTCCTTCGCGATCATGTGTTGAAGGGCGACATTTCCATTGAGCATGTGAAGACTGAAGAACAGCTAGCCGATATCTTCACAAAGCCCTTGGATGAGAAGAGATTTAGCAAGTTGCCGTGTGAGCTAAATATCTTCGAATCTTCGAATGTTCTTTGAAAAGGACACTCATCCTAACACTTATGCAAAATTGATGACTTAGATGTGCAACACATGAAGAAACGTTTTTCTTCAATCAATGAAGAATAACACTCTAAGTTTGAAGAAATTAATGAAGAATTTGATTCTCAGAACCCTACGACAATTGTACGCGGTGTCTGAAATCATCATTCTTATACGGTGGGTCACGCCACCACAGAAGTTGAAAATCTTCAATTTGAGTTTTTCCTCAGTTTTTGAAATTCCTCAGTTGTTCATATTCTTCAACTTTGCATTGTCTTCACCTTCTCCGTCGTT